>NC_042998.1:172965764-173025764 GCF_006345805.1 Octopus sinensis
GAGAGAGAGAGAGAGAGAGAGAGAGAAGAAAGAGTGTGTGTGTGTGTTTGTGTGTGTGTGTGTGTGTTTGTATCTGAAAGGGGTATTAAAGAAAAAGAAGGAAAGGAGAAAGAAGGGGAGAAATAGTTGTTTGTCAAAAAGAATTCTTGGCTTACAGTGATTATAAATCCAGCTGTTTGTATTTCCTTTTTATTATTGATTTGTGAGTGTGTGTGTGTGTGTGTGTGTTTATGCGCGCGCGCGTGTCTGTGTGTACGCGTGTATTTGTGTTTTTGTATCTGAAAAGAGTGTTAAGGAGGAATGGTCAAGTTGTTAAAAATAACCAGTCATTGGCTTTTAGCCATGGTCAAGTTAGCTGAGTGCCAAAATGTCACTTTTATCATTGTCTTGTGAGAAAGTGTGCGTGGGTGTTTGCATATCTGAAAGGAGTGTTTAAAGAAGAAATAATTGTGTTGATATTTCAATACAGTTCTTTCAATCCAATGTTTGATTCCTGTGCTTACATAGGATGGAGTATCTGGATTGGAGATTGTTTTTATTTATGTATATGTACATATGTGTAGAACTCTATGTATGTGTGTGTGTGTGTGTGTGTTTAATACAATTTACAAATTTTATCATTCATCTAGTACTCCTTACGATAGAAATGTTTTCAGTCATTCAATTTGGGGGAGAACTATTTTTCCATATTCCTCCTGAAGGAGGTGTCATTCTTTGGACATTTGTAGAAGGGAAAGATCTTAAATTTTCTTTCTCCACATGTATCTCCACATGTATCTGTCGGACATGTTGTCGGTGAATTCTATATACAGTACAGTAGTGTTTCTACACCACGGATTTTCACCTATCGTGGGGTGTTTTGGAACGTACTTTATATAATATCCGGGCTACATATGTTTCATAACGAGCGGATGCTCGGCAGCGGGAAATATCCAAGCGAGGTTTAGACCGCAGGCTTCTCGTCAGGTCGAGATTGTCTTGATCGAATGAAAGTTCATTTAATCAAGACGACCTTGGCTTGACTTGTAGCCTGCTGTATATTTGGATATTTGCTTGGATGCTTGTATATATCGCACTTCCGAGGTTCGCTCGCTATGAAACATATGTTGGCCGGACGCTATATACTACATTCCTTAACTCTTGTATTCTTATTCGCATGCCTGTCATACATACATACATACATACATACATACATACATACATACATACATACATACATACATACATACATACATACATACATAGAGCTAAAAATCAGTGATAAAAGGATACCTACACTGAACTATTGCGAAACCTAGAGAGAGGCGTATCCTGATTATAAGTTCAGGTTTATACCTGTAATTATTGGAACACTAGGATATGTAACACACTGCATAAATACCAATCTTGAGAATATAGGTTTCTCAAAACTAGAACGGAGAAAGCTTATTCGAAGATTACAGATCCAAGCCATCACCGGGACTGTAAAAATCTGTAAAACTTTCCAGAAGTTTATCATTTAAGTATATAAAAGCATGTCTAGATATGCAAATATATGCATGAGAAGACATACATAAAACAAAACATGCACATCTGCACATATACATACATACATGCGTACATACAAACATGCATGCATGCATACATACATACATACATACATACATACATACATACACACATACATACATACATACATGCATACATACATACATACATACATACATTAGAAGCGACAAGTCACGTATTTGGCGTGGGAGACTATCGAAAATACGATGAATACTATCTCCAACTTTGGAGCCTTGTTATATAACTGGTTAATCTTCAGATGAATTAACTGAGGGAGCCTTTTATTCCCGATCATAGTAATTTTCGACTGAAACTTTAATTTAGCAGGCAGAGAGTTACTAAAAACAACATGGCTGGACACAACATCAACAACAACACAATCGAGGAACAGAACGAAAATAACAGCTCAACTTGTAAACAATACCTGTTTAGCTGTAATAATAGAAGAAACCGTAACTACAAAGCCCATTTCTTTTTGAGTTATGAATTCAATAATGATCTATTTAACTGTTTCGAAAAAGCGACACAGAACTCCACTGTTGGCTATATGAAACGATTGAAATCAAAATGGGACCATCTGCATCCAGAATTAAATCATTTTACTGCGAAGCAACTACGCCAACAAGCAACATTTGTAGAACATAGAAAGAAGGTTAGTAACTATAACTTTATTAAGAAATCGAAAATTAACCATCTTCCCAAATCTATAAACAATAACGAAAACATGAATGATATAAGACCATCCAGTGGTTTCGCAGCTAGCGACATTCCAACAGATTCCATAGAGCCTGCCAGCCAAACTATATTACTGGCTCAAGTAACTGACCACTGCCCTCCTACTACAACTATGGTAAATAGCAGACACAACCTCAACGGTTATTGTAGCCATGTTGGTAGTCAGGATTACATGCCAGTGAAATGTGCCTTACTGAAATTTTCCGAGAAAAAATAACTTTGGCTTTGAATGACTGCCTCGAGGAGAGAGTATTTTCTACCAAAGTAAGTAAAAAAACAAAAAAAAACACCCCACCAGATACGGTATTAAAAGCTGTTGACGAATTTAGTGATGAGTATTTACAACAGTGTGATGAACCCACATACTGGTAGATTAACGCTTGTCTATATGCTCTGGCTACTACTGTAAAACTGTACATGAATGATATTCAAAAAGTAAACAAAACCTAAATAACAAGGAAAGCAGCATCATGGGTTTTGAAGACAGAGAAAAAGATAACTGGTTTATGGAAGACCATCAGTCATGCAATGATGCTTATTGTATGCAAACAAATGAATCACTATACGTCCCACCAACATGAAGTAAAGGAGATAGAAATGATGTTTGGAGACGGCAAAATGAGGACACTCACCTGCAGACTGATTACTCAAAAGCAAGAGCTAAAAACTGACAGTGAAAAACTCCGACATTAGAAGAGAATAACCGTGGGAAGAATAATAAACAAAATATTTAATCCCAACCAGGAAACAGTATACACAGACTTGCGAGGAGGAGCAATAAATATTACAGAAGCTCCTTCACGAGAAGACATAGACTCCTTCTGGAGGAAAATCTGGAGTGAAGAGAAGGAATTTAACCAAGATGCTCTGCGGCTGGAAGACATCCGAAAAAGGTATTGCTCATGTATTACATACAAGTAATACAACATTGATGGTGAAACTCTTGCAACTGTGATCCAGAATGGAAAGGTACCTGGAAGAGATTATATTTTTGGATATTGGTGCAAGAAGCTAACATTCTGCCGATCATATCATATAATCTGTACCAGCAAGCTTTTATTGAGAACAGTAGCATACTACACTGGTTAGCTCTGGCAGAGATAAAATCGATACCCAAATGCAGAATCAACCACATGGCAAAAAAACTACTGGCCAAGTGCATGCCAGAACTTAATGTGTAAAATATATACAACTTGTTTAAACCTCTTCCTCAAGGATCATTGTGAAACCAATAACATTTTCACAGCAGAACAATTAACTGGCAAGAAGGGAATTTGAGTATGTGCCGAGCAATTGTTAATCGACAAAACTTTGATCCCAGAGGTGTGTTTGCATAGGAGGAACCTAGTTTCAATGTGGCTGCGCTACAAGAAAGCCTTTTACTCTGTTCTCCACTCATGGATGCTAGAAGCCCTTCAACTCGCTAAAGTTACAGTGAGAATAGTCAAAGCCATAGCTGACTGACTTCATCGTGGGCCACCATCTTGAAATTAAACACAAATAGTGAATGCACTATCACCGATAGAATACAATATCGCAAAGGCATATACCAATGAGACAGCCTCTTTGTGATGTTGTTTATACTTTCTGTAAACCCCTTGTCATTCATGTTAAGGAAGTCTGAAGGATATCTCACTGGTTCACAAGGAAACAGAAATACCAAAATTACACACTGTTTCTTTGTGGATGACTTAAAACTTTATACAAAGAATATGCATGAAATGAATAAGAGCCTTGGCCTAGTTACAACATTCTCAAAGGATGTAGGATTGGAATGTGGTCTACCGCAACGTATCATCAGATGAAAGGATGGGCGTATATATCAACAGAAGACCATGCATGGATATCTCAGTAGAAAGCTCTGAGATGATAGTAATATTGAGCATCAAAGCAGTCTATCATGGATCAACAACCGGATTACTAACTCTCACTTTGAAGGGGCTGCGTTTGCAATCCAGGAAGAAAACATATCAACCAAAAGAGGGGCAGTAACGTGGGACAAGCGGCAAAATTTGATAACTGATGCAGAAATAGTGGAGTTAACACTGAAGAGATCATCCACATCATAAGTAGTTATCCGAAAATGTCATCATGGTATTAGCTAGCGATGAGACATGGTGTAGCTAGGACATTGTATAATGAGATCCATCGAAAGGATAACCCCAAGGCTAAAGAAATAAGAAACTAAAGTATGGTAGAAGCCATAGCCACCCACAATAAAAAGAAATACTGGTGGGCTGTCTCAGTGAAAACCTCAATAAAATGACCTGACATAAACCTGACATAGTAAGAGAAGAGAAACTGTGTACATTTGTGGAAATCAGCTGCCCTGTGGATGTTAACATAAAGCTAAAGATCAGCGAAAAGGAAATACTTATGCTGATCTATTGAGGAATCTACAGCTACTCTACACAGATTACAAGTTCAGGTTTATACGTGTAATTATTAGAGCACAGGGATATGTAACACACTGCCTAAATGCCAATCTTGAGAAATTAAGCTTCTCAAAACTAGAAAGGGGAAAGCTGATTCGAAGACAAGAAGTCCAAGCCATCTCTGGAACTGTAACAATCTTTCCAGAAGTTTATCCTTTAAATATATATGAGCATGTCTAGAAATGCAACTAGATGCATGAAAATACAAACATAAAACAAAACATAAGAATTGTTTGCACATATACATACATATATATATACAAAAATACCCTGTTGATGGTGAAATTCCAATGATGGAGCCTGGGATATAGGTTAGAAACCGGCTCTTTCCCTATTGGTAAGAAATCTTGAAATAAAACTGAATACTATCAAGAACACAAGCATACTTACGTATACATACATATACTCATAAACACAAACGCATTTTTATATATTATATAAGCACACATTATATTGATTTTTCCATCATTTATCTTCTACTTGTTGCAATCAGTTCACTGCGGCTATCCAGGACAGAGACGAATTTTTATCCGAATGATTCCAGTAATGTTTTTTTTTTCTCAAGTCTGATAGCTTTTGCTGAACTGTTAGTTTACAGTGACGTAAACATACAATAGCGGTTGTTAAACGGTGATGGGGACAAACAGACACATATATATAAGTATATATATATGTATGTATATATATACATACATATATATATACACATACATATATGTATATATATATATATTTACATATATAAATACACAGACAGACAGACACACACACACACACATATATATATATATATATGTATATATTACAACAGGCTTCTTTCCGTTTCCGTCCACAAGGATACCACGCGGTGGGTCTGAACCAAGAACCATGAGTTTGGGAAGCAATCTTCTTACCAGACAGCCTCGCCTACACCGATATATATTATATATATATATATATATATATATATATATATATTATATATATAATATATATATATATATATATATATGTATGTATGTGTTTGTGTGTGTGTGTGTATAGTATCTCTAATTCTCTCTCTCTATCTCCCTCTCTCTCTCTCTCTCTCTCTCTATATATATATATATATATATATATATATATAGATATATAGATATATAGATAGATAGATATCGATATATATACATATATATATATATATATATATATATATATATATAGATAAATACATACATACATACATATACGCACATACATACACACATATGTACATACATACATAAATACATGCACACACATACATATATACCTTCACACATATACACAAACACACATTTTTTAAATATATTATGCTTGTATTAGCATGCATTACATGTGGATTTATATTTCATATATACGTGCTTCTGTGTATATGTGTGTATGTGTGCGAGCGAGTAAGCGCGCGGGCGGGCGTGTGTTATTGTGCATGTTAACACCAAATTCTCCCTGCATGCATGTGTGCGTGTGTGGGTGTGAGCGTGTGGTTGAGTACCTGTGTATATGTTTGCAAGTATGTAAGTTACGCTTAAGGCAGGTAGGAAAAGAACGCTTAGAAACGTTAAGTTTAGCGAACGTTGGCCTGCAGATTTTATTGCAAAATTTATGTAGCAATGTAAGCAACCGATGAAATAAACCGTAATATTTCAACTCATGACACATGAGAGCGTATATCCTTCGTAGTTTTTGGGCATATAGCAAATTCAATATACGTATCGATACAAGTGGAAAGAAATTAGGGCTAAGAAGGCAAGGGGTAAAAAGAGAATATGTCATACCATTCCGCTAACATTTAATGCGCCTCATCGTCCTGTGTATGCTCCATATTGTTGTATGAAACCTGAGAGTCTGTTCTGTTGATGTTACTTAGAGTCATTCATGAATGAACGGAACAATAATCATTCAAATAATATATATACATATATTTATATAAATACTGTATATATACATATATATACATACATATATATATATATATATATATTATATATATTATATATATATATATATATATATATTATATATACTCTATACTGTGCTGTACTGCAACGTTCTGTTAATTCGGTCTGCCACAGATAAAATCATAAAGTAGGCAAAGAGTGTTTTACACAACTGAAAAGGTAGAAAGAAATCGATACGGCTTTTCATTTGTAAATCCAGGATTTTCGGCAACTGATTTGGAGGTGACACTAATATGCAGTGCACGATTTTACTTAATTTTATTATTTTATCTTATTTTATTTTATTTTATTTTATTTTTTTGTATCAGTTAATCTTACATATACGGCACATTAAGTGCAGTCTACCATATTTGAAGCGGTGAGCCGAAAATAATGCATAATTAATCGAAATTACAAACCAAATGAGAAATGAAATTCATGTATTAATGAAACTTTGTGTCAGTCTCTCCCCCTCTCTCTTTCTCTCTCTCTTTGCTTGCTTATTTTGTCTGTCTGTCTGTCTGTCTGTCTGTCTCTCATTCTTTCGTTCTTTTCGTGTATATATGCATTACATGTATGTGCGTGTTGTTCACGTTTGTACGCATACACACAAACATATATTTACATAAACGTACATATATACATACACACACACAAACACACACATAGTGGTTTTAAAGCCAGAAGTTTCGCGGCTTCAATCACAGTGCTCAATCGGTACATATTTTATCAACTCCGAAAGGATGAAGGGCCAAAATGACCTCGACGGAATTTGAATTCAGAAATACCGCCAAGCTGTAACGGCTCTGCCAGCTCGCCGCCTTAACCACACTCATATGTTCATTCAAAATAATGATTACTCCAGCCGTTACTCAGAGTTTCTGTTTCTGTGAAGAATCGCGCTTAGTAAAAGGTCTCTGCTCCAGCGGGTTAAATCAACCACTACGAATGAATTAACAAATTCTACTACATGTTTTGTGTGCACCTCTTTTTAGTTAAGGCAGTCCTATCTATCTATCTATCTATCTATCTATCTATCTATCTATCTATCTATCTATCTATCTATCTATCTATCTATCTATCTATCTGTCTGTCTGTCTGTCTGTCTGTCTATCTATCTATCTATCTATCTATCTATCTATCATCTTCTATCTATCTATCTATCTATCTATCTATATCTCACTCCTCTCCCTTTCTCTCTCTATAGATGCTTACATACACATGCATTCGCACACGCATGCATGTATAAATTCTATTTACAACTCCAATATATAATAACGTAATTGTCATTTTCAAATAAAACGATAATAGAGATTAGATTAGAGAGAGAGTCTACTATAGTCACACGCTGGAAAAATTAGCCACAAGCTATTTTAACGGCAAACTATTATCATCAGCAATCTGTTATAATTGCTTCTTACTAGGTATCTAACTTCGTTACCTGTCTGTATATTTAGTATCTGAGTTGTAACGCAGGAGGTACAGTCACGTAAATATAAATAAATACATCATTGCAGCATAAATAATTAAATCCTCATGTATTCAGTAGTTTTTCTCCTCCTTCAGAAAAGAGAAAATCTGCTTCTAGAATAGACTTACGCTTCAATAAGTCACATACAGAAATAATTTTAACTGCTACCATTGACAATACGCGGGCACGAATCAGCAGAAGATTAAAATAAATGATTTAGTATTAGTAAAGGGTTATTTACCCTTAACTATAATAAATTTGATAGTTCTGAAATTTCAGTGGCAGATCCTTCTACAGTGTGGTTAATGGATCTGTTCGGTTTGACCGGCAGTTTTTTCTAGCGGTGTCATATGAAATTGTCACCCATAATTATGACCCTAGTATCGATCTATTGCATTTCAATCTGTTTTAGGGTTAGGGTTAGAGTTAGGGTTAGTTAGGGTTAGGTTAGGGTTAGGGTTAGGGGTGGGGGAAGGGTATCTTTTTTCTTCAGAAATGTAAATAAACCCAATCTGTTTCTTAAACGAGGGACATATTCATACAGCACAGAATGTTTTCACCTCAATAGACGTCATAGAGAACAACTGCAGAAATTGAAGAAAAATACAACAAATATCTTACAAACTATAGAATGTTCTCATTAAAGCCAAGAGAAAAACATGTTTTATATACACATTCTACCAGTATACGAAGTTTAAAAGTGTTTAGTTACGTGGAAATTATTTAAAAAAACTACCGGTCAAACCGAAAAGATCCTGGTTAAACATATACATACATACTTGAAGTGTAATGTCTGTGTTACGTATTCTTACCGCGACTGGAATATTGCTTTAATTTCGAAGAGTAATGAAGAATAGAGAACAACTTGCAGGATGTAGAAAAAATCGCCCAAACTATGGCCAAGAATTTCACTCTCCCTTTAAACACAACCTACAAATTTCCCTGTCCGGCCTTACGTGCACCAATTTCTCCTATCGGTTGTTAATTTAGAGATTCAGTTATTCGTTAGTATATCCTAATGTGTTTTTTTTTTAATATACTATCATTTCCAATATTTATAAACACATTTTAAATCTAACACACATTTATTGTCCGAATTCTTTTCTTATATGTTGTCCAGCAGCAAATCTAAAATAATATCACGCTATAAATACATGAAGCATATTATCCACTTTTATTATGCTATGGATTAGAGTCGTTCTGTGTAATTTGTTGACGTTATTTGCACGCATTTTATATTTGTTATAAATCTTGCAATTATATTAAATTGCTATATTTCGTGTGTGAATTGTTCGACATATTAATGTGAATCAAAATATCAATTTCCACGTATGAAGTGATGACAGCAGGGGTTGTAACAATCAAAAATTTCTCCTGATCACGATTTTAACCAAGCTTACTCCAATGTTTTCAGAACTATTTCATCAATAGGATGCCACTCGTGCCACCGTTCTTTCTAGTTTGATTAAACAAGGGCAATGTATGTGTAGAATCTGCACAGTAAAAATGGAAATAATTGGAGAGTCATAAGTTTGATGTGCAGTATTAAATTGCATGACAGATTTCAGAGCTGAGAAGGTAGTTAGAATTTGGCAACGTTCCTAATATTTCTCGCACAGAGTAACTTCATTGACACTCCTTTACCTGAACATTCACATATGTCCAGCCCAGGCAATCTTCCCTTCACAAGATAACACAAAACTACGTCCTAAGAATAGGTTTTTTCAATCCCAGAAAATACCTTAGCCGTTAAATAAATACTGACTCTCCATCAAAACTCAGATGAGTTCTACAATAGAACACAACTCCCGTATCTGTAACAGCGCAGCTGAACCACAGAAAAGCAGCGCAGATTGAATCGAAAAGAAAGCCACCAATATGATAGTAACCTATGGATGCGCTGTCACTTTAACTTCTACACTGCCACAGGAAGAGCCTATGTTTTTCAAAGCCAGCTAATCGCACATGTAGTTCACCCAGTTCCTTCTGACACACGTCTCTATTCTCATGTGATGCCCCACCTACCTATTTCCATCCCATTGTAAAATTCTTTTGGAATTCCTTTCCATGATTTTCTTACAGATATTAACTTAGTATATATCAAATCGCTTCTCAACTGTACTAATCTTATCATTACAAGACGCTTTTCTACATGTTTTCCTCATAAATGAAACAATTGATCATAGCCCATAGTTTCTTTATTACTTTTCTCTCTTTCAGCTTTTGGTGTGTAAGAACAAAATGGAACAACGCTCCCAAGTCTAGTATCCGACTATATCGCTTCTGATACTGCATTTGATACTTACTGTATGAATTATATGAGGGACAAAGGGGAAAAAGTTAATTTTAGACGGAATAGAAAATAAATCTAGAAATGCTAGGAAATCTTACCCTCCATATTTCCGCCGACCAGGCGACATCGGGGCATACAGAAGCAAGTCAGCATATCCACATTTATATAGACAAGTGAATTCGTATTTCCCTCCAGAATTTTTTCCCACGTGAGTCACAAAATAATACTGCCGAAAATAAATTCGTAATTCTGTCGTAGGGGAGTATATATTTATTTTCGGCAGTATTATTGTCTATATAAATGTGAATATGCTGATTAGCTTCTGTATGCCCCGATGTCGCCTAGTCGGAAATATGGAGGGTAAGATTTCCTAGCATTTCTAGATTTATTTATCGGAATATTATGTTGATGAAGGAAATGAATCTTTGATTCTAATCCAGAAACGTGCGTCCATAATTGACCGTGGACTGTTTGATTTCGTTATTTTTCTTCTTTGTTTGCCACATAATGAGTTACAGATACTGTTGTCTGTGGAGACATATTTTTGTAGTAAAAGGAAATACCAGTCCTCTGGCTGCTATTTCTAATACTTTCGGTATGTGGTCTAGCAACTTGTTGAAAAGACCCTCATTGTTATAATTATATATATATATTATATATATATATAATATATATATATATATATATATTATATAACAGTACTTGGAAAATAAGAACGGAACGAAACGAACGAATCGAATCGAATCGACGCGAGGGCGCTGTCATACAATAGTGTAATAAATAAAATATATGCGTACATACATACATACATATATGTACGTACTTACATCTACATGTATATATACATGCATATATAAATATATATACGTGAGTACAGGACACCACAACTAGACGTAGACCTCAACGCGAAACGAAAACGGAAAAACAAGCATGGAACAAACCATTTTTTTACAACAGAAAAACAGAGTACAAGACAAACTGCACAAGGAAAAATCCCCCTTTTTCAACTCTAGCGTGTTTCGAAGGTAGGACAGAACATGACTCATCAAACTAGCCCTTCCTGCGAGAGAATTAAAATAAAATTACTTCGCAGAGGGGTAAAAACAAAGAAAGAAAATAAATGTAACACAAACAGGACGTAAAAACGATACAAATAAAAATACAAAATAAAATACAAGATAAAAATACATGTTCAAGAAAATACAATACAAGAAATAAAAAATAAACAAGAAAACAAACGAAAAGGCCTTTTTCTGGCTTAGACGGAGAAGATTCTGGCGAGCGCAAGGGAAAAAAAGTGTGTTTACAGTTTGGAGGCCGCGTGTAAAAAGGAAGTAGTTTTGGCTGGCAGTGACAAAGATGAGGAGGAGTGAGAGAGAGAGAGAGAGGAAGACAAGCGGCTGAGAGAGAGATGAGGAGGAGTGAGAGAGACAGAGAGAGAGAGAAGGGAAGGTAAAGCAAAGAGGTAAGGAGTCTCGAGTCATAATTATATATAAAACAGTACTTGGAGAATAAGAACGGAACGAAACGAACGAATGGAATCGAATCGACGCGAGAGCGCTGTCATACAATAGTGTAATAAATAAAATACATGCATACATACATATATGTACGTACCTACATCTACATGTTTATATACATGCATATATAAATATATATACGTGATATATATATATATATATATATATGTATGTATGTATGTTTGTATGTATGTATGTATGTATGTATGTATGTATGTATGTATGTATGTATGTATGTATGTGTGTGTATATGTTTGTGTGTCTGTGTTTGTGCCCCCAAATCGCTTGACAACCGATGCTGTTGTGTTCACGGCCCCGTAACCTAGCGGTTCGGCAAAATAGACCAGTAGAATAAGTACTAGGGTCGATTAGCTCCACTAAAGGCGGTACTCCAGCATGGCTACAGTCACATGACTGAAACAAGAGAGTAAAAGAGGGTAAGAGTATATATCTGTTACGTATATATATATATATATATATACGTAACAGATATATATATATATATATATATATATATATATATATATATATATATATGTCACGTACCTGTGGTAAGTGTAAGACAGAGATAGATAAAATATATAAATAAAACTATATAAATGGTATGGATACATACGAGGCGAACCCATACACACACACACATGAAACTTTATAAACGGCCATAACAATGTCAACTACATAACTAACACGGTTAACAGCAGCGGCGAGCTGGCAGAAACTTTAGCATGCCGGGCGAAATGCGTAGCCGTATTTCGTCTGCCGCTACGTTCTGAGTTCAAATTCCGCCGACGTCGAATTTGCCTTTCATCCTTTCGGGGTCGATAAATTAAGTACCAGTTACGCACTGGGGTCGATATAATCGACTTATTCCGTTTGTTTGTCCTCTCTGTGTTTAGCCCCTTGTGGGTAGTAAAGAAATAGGTTAACAGCAGCGGCGGTGTCAACGATGGCAATAACAACAACAACAACAACAATTACCACGATGGCAACACCGTGGAATACAGAGAAATACAGGCTCTTAGGACAGCAGCAGCACAATGGGGTGAGAGGATGGGGCAGAGGGGAAGACCAGACATCTGCTAAAAACTATGATACACACACAAGCATACACACATACATACACGCGCGCACACATATACAAACACATGGACACAAATGCATGCAGACATAAGGTTGCACATCTTAGAAGAAGAGAATGGAGTAAATGGAGCAAGAACAGATACAGAAACGAAAAGTCTCGCTGAAGAGGTCACAGATGTGTGACGAAAGATTTCCGGACAATGGACACGAGTAAGAATAACAAAATAAGAACAGTAATAAACGAGTGAAGAAAAAATATATAGTGCGTGTGTTTATTTGGCAAGGAAAAACAAAACAAAACGTCCCGAAATACAACAATATATATACGTATGTATGTATATATATATATATATATAATATATATAATATATATATAAATATATACATATACATATATATATATACATATATATACATGCACACATACATTCATACATGTGTGTGTGCGCGTGCACTCGATCAGCGAAGAGAATAAAAAGAACGTTACTATAAAACCCAGAATGTTGTGAAATACAGCTATCCAAGGCTTCCTGGTCAATATAATAATTATTTCGACTATGAAACCCTGGGTAGCTGTACTTAGCAACATTTGTGGCTTTTTGAATAACAGCGCACACACATACACGCATACAGACACACACGCACTCACACACATGTATGTATATATATATATATACCCAAAATAAGTAACAAGAATGACTCCGGTAATTTGGTACAATTGTTTTGCACTACATCATTTTATTAAATGTTGTAAGTATTACAACAGATTTAAGATGCTGAGTACTCATCAGCCAATTATAGAGGTTTTCCATTAATACAAAAGTTTTAAAATCAAGTGGCAACATTATAGAGAAGGTAGATATATACAGTCAAAGATGTAGATTTAAATTTTAAGAACATATGAGGTAGTGAAGTCCAACCACTGACTGACCCATATATATATATATATATATATATAAATAAATGAAAGAATGGAGTTGAACGACGATTTAACAAAATTCCTTTATTCTCGACATATGTTTCGAAGGCTGCATATTCCTAATTTCGAAGGAATAAGGGGTGCATTACGAAAGCACGTGATCTCTGCCCTTGGCATGTAGCTTCAACAGTGTTTTTCTGACGTGAATTTGCTACCCAGGTATCGGTTATCCATACTAAGATAATTCATTCAACTACTTATATATATATATATATATATATAGATATATATTAGTCAATTTAGGGTAGCAAAAAATTCAATAGAAATTTATCGCTACCAGCGGCCTAGTGGAAAAGAGAAAATAGTCAAAGACTAAATATATAAATATAACAATTTAGGAGTGACCTTAACAGGCCATTCGTCCACCAGAAAGAGCAGCCATAACTCACACCGCCAAGTAGTAGTAATTCAGAAATTAGGTGAAAATTTAAAAACATTTACCCTAATTCATCTTTTAGACGATGCATCGTTTCTGTGTTATTAATGATTAAATTAGCTTAATTAAATTAAATTAAGCTAATCTACCATAGGTCACACTTCATCAGTAAAAAACCTGGGAGAGACAAATATACACGAGGCGTCTGTATCGATGCCTCCGGAATATCTGTCTTAAAATTTTCAAGACCGACGTATTCGCGCCAAACTTATCAGCAGTAAATATAACCTGCCGATTCAATCTCAGAATTATTCAGAAAATTATCAATTAAATTGACTAATTGATAATTTTCTGAATAATTCTGAGATTGAATCGGCAGGTTATATTTACTGCTGATAAGTTTGGCGCGAATACGTCGGTCTTGAAAATTTTAAGACAGATATTCCGGAGGCATCGATACAGACGCCTCGTGTATATTTGTCTCTCCCAGGTTTTTTACTGATGAAGTGTGACCTATGGTAGATTAGCTTAATTTAATTTAATTAAGCTAATTTAATCATTAATAACACAGAAACGATGCATCGTCTAAAAGATGAATTAGGGTAAATGTTTTTAAATTTTCACCTAATTTCTGAATTACTACTACTTGGCGGTGTGAGTTATGGCTGCTCTTTCTGGTGGACGAATGGCCTGTTAAGGTCAGTCCTAAATTGTTATATATAGATATATATATATATATATATATACACGCACAGAGGGAGAGAGACAAAAATGCAATAAACACATAGTTAATTAGATCGACATTACACTTACATAGGTGGGTCTGTCTATTTAAATTGAAACTGCAACGCTTTCAACAAAACTTTTAATCGTCTGAGAAATGAAGAAACCACTTTTACCATAAATCAAAATTAACTTCGTTTTGAGTAACATAGGCTATGGATTGGAAAAAATCAGTACTTTCTTCTTTTTTTTTTTGTTTTAATAAAAACACACAGACAAAAAAAGATTTCATTTAAAATGAAACAAGTTTATGAAAGCAGAATGTAATTAATTCTGATACGGATTCAGCAGATTTTCATCGCGAAATTGCGTGAGGGTGAGATAAATTCTCGGAAAAGTTAACACAATTTCTTCCAGGCGTGCTTTATAAATATTAATATTCGAACTTATGAATATGAATGCGCAAAGACGCGCATGTCTTTCTGTCTGTATGTATATATATATATATATATATATGTATGTATGTATGTAGGTTATGTAGGTGTATGTAGGTGTGTGTATTTACACTATTAATATTTATAAGCTTCACTTTGATGAAAGTTTCCACAATTCCATATGACTTCTGCTTACATGCAGTTCCCAACTGAAAACCTCCTTAGTCGTAAATTAGAATTAATTTCGTTTTTGCGACCGACCTCGGTTCATTTTAATGATTTGAATTTTGATGACATAGCGTCCTAAATTTTCTAGAGTACCCCACACCCCAACAAGAAAAATAATGCATTTCGACTCTCCGACTGTTGAATTATCAATAATAATAATAATAATAATAATAATAATAATAATAATAATAATAATAATAATAAAAATAATAATAATAATAATAATAATAATAATAATATAATAATAATAATAATAACCAGTGGTTAGGGCAGCGGACTCACGGTCGGAGTATCGCGGTTTCGATTCCCAGACCGGGCGTGGTCTGTATTCATTGAGCGAAAACATCTAAAGTTCCACGAGGCTCCGGCGGAGACTCCTGTTGTACTCTTTCACCCCAACTTTCTCTCACTCTTTCTTCCTGTTTCTTGAGTAGGGCTGCGATGGACTTGCGTCCCGTCCCGCTGGGGGGAACACATACGCCACAGAAACCGGGAAACCGGGTCCATGAGCCTGGCTAGGCTTGAAAAGGGCGCATAAATAATAATAAAAATAAAAATAATTATTATTGTTGATGTTGTTGCTGTTGACCATGTTTTCGTTGCCGTTGTTATTAAAGTATAGAACTGCCTATATTTTCATAGCAAAGTTTCCGGAAGAAACAAATCGAGAGAACTTCAGTTGTAGTTTCACGCTGAAGACGCTCGACCTTTATTCTCTAGAAAAACGACGCCGCCGTGGTGATCTCATTCTTGCTCACAACATCATAAGCGGAAAGTGTATCCTCTCGAAAGAGCTGTTCTTCACTCCTGCTCCAGAGCGTCGGCTGCGGGGTCACTCCGAAAAGCTCTATCTGCGACGATTTCATTTCAAGCGAAGGAGAAGGGCTTTCTCCGTCCGGGTTGCGGATCCATGGAATAAGCTGCCGGACGAGATAGTGAAGATACCGACGACCGCTCGGTTCAAAGTCTCTCTTGGCCAGAAATGGCCTGAACTCTTTGCATGAACACCCTCCCTGTACATAACTCCATGTCCCCCTACATGGCCTTGCTTTTTGCTTTTTGAGCCAAAAAAATTAACTTAACTTAACACACACACACCACACACACACACACACACATACGCACAGACAAACACACACACACAAACACACACACATACTCACACACAAATGCCATCACACATAACAGGCTTTACGTCAGATACGCCGGTCAGAGTTCCAGTTGATTCCCGTCAACAGAACAGCCTGCTCGTGAAATTAGCGTGCAAGTGGCTGAGCACTCCAGAAACACGTGTACCCTTATCGTAGTTTTCAGTGATATCCCACGAGACACAGGATGTAACAAGCTTTGCTCTTTGAAATACAGGTATTTGGCAGCTGAATGAACTGGAATAACGTGAAATAAAGTGTCTTGCTCAAGGACACAACGCGCCGGTGGATTTCGTGAGTCGAATGTCCTAACCACTAGGTCGAGCACTCACCGCATACTCATACAGACATACACGTATCTATAGATACACTCATTCACATATGCATGCATATAAATGTGTACATACATACATTCACCCACACGCGCGCGTACATATTTATATTAGGAAGTTAATATGTCATGCTCGGTCCTAGAGTGACCACTGGTGTCGGAACTATAAAGCACTTACCAGTGTAGACGACTGGTCAGGCCCAAATAGCTGAAGCGCATAACCTCTCTACAACTGGAGGAAGAAATACGTAACGGTCAGTTGGTTTTGCAAACTAAAAAATAATCGTTTGTGCTGCAAGCAGTGCGAAGTTATCTCCCTTACATCTGCTCTGGCCGTGGTGGTATTTGAAGTAGCTGTGGCGGGACAATTCCACAATGGGGAATTCCAAGCCTAAAGTAAGAAAGTAAGAAACGTCTCTGATGAGATCAGTGCGCCTCTACATAATCCCGAAAACTACTGTCTGTCGAGTATTATAGAGTTATACGATCTCAGCTATCCAGATCATACTTCAGATGTGGAATTCTCCATTCGTTGAATAACCCCGCTGCAGCACCTTCGAATACCACAATGGCCGTATTTAGCCTCCAGAGAAGTCAACACCTAGCAACG
Source organism: Octopus sinensis (assembly GCF_006345805.1). NCBI lineage: Eukaryota > Metazoa > Mollusca > Cephalopoda > Octopoda > Octopodidae > Octopus > Octopus sinensis. The sequence continues at coordinate 172,983,613 of NC_042998.1, forward strand.
TCACAGCAAGACGTATACCTCTGAATACTATGAGACTGGGTATCTAAGTGCATCACTGGTACAAGTTCGGTCATTTCAGTCTGCCTTGTTCCTGATACAAGAAGTCATGTGTCACAAAAAAGTCTGGTCATACGGTGCAGCCTGACAATATTCTATGCCCAGGGTATGCCATCTCATGAACTTCTTAGACTAATAAACAGACACGTAATCTGACACTGCTAAAATTGGTGTGTTATGCATCTCTGCGACAATGAAATACCGCGATTCCCATGGTTTTCTCAGGCGTGAAGGCATATATTCCAAATATTGTTTGCGTGGCAGTCTCTCTATCTCTCTCTCTCGCTCTCCTTTCTCTCTCGTTTTGGTTATTTTTGAAATTGAAGTCCCAAAAAGTTGTGTGTGTGAGTGTCTGTAAGTGCGTACGCATGCGCACTCACTCTCTCACAAAGATGTATATAAGTATTAGTGTATATGTTGATGTGTTTAATGACCTAGATACCAATTTGTATACATTAATTTAAAGAGATCCTTATCCAAATCGCTATCAATTATACAAAACAGTAAAATCACACAGAGGTGGTTCAGTAAATAGATTAAAATCGCTCTAGCAATTAGAGATGAAAGCAGAGCTCATTGAATCCTTGATTAAAAGGTCGACAGTTCGTATCAAGTATAAAAAACCTTAAATTTTGATTTGTTGACTTTGTTATTGAAAGGTATCGTAGGTGAGTTATACAATTTCATCTTAATCGTATTTATGATTGAACAATGTTGCATTTCCTTTTCTAAACTGCGTTTCTGACACGGGTATAATTCGAAATGAATTCGATCCATTCCGAAAGATGAAACGTAAAGTCGAACTGCGAGAGGTCTAAATCCTGCTTCGCTGAATATATCTTATATTTTTAAGTATAGTTATTTATATATATATATATATATATATATATATTATATATATATATATATATATATATATATAATAATAATAAATATTAGGGAATAAATCCAAACTTACAGGGAAAAATCAGATTTAGGATTGAATCCAATTTTATAGTAAAAAATTATATTATATTAAATTAGAGATAAAACCACTATTAGGCAAATCATACAATGAAAAACTTAAGCCAATACATAAGATTATTTAATTTATATTATTTAATATATAACAAAATTATTAAAAAAATATAATTAATATCACACTACGATCGTTTCATGGCTGTTAATTTCTTTAAATTTTCGAGTTACAGTCATTCATCAGGTGGTTTAAATATTTATTATTATTATTAATTTATATATATATATATATATATATAACAATACTGGGAGGATAAGAGACGGAACGAAGCGACGAATCGAACGAACCCGACGCGAAGCGCTGTCAGACAATAGTGTAATAAATAAAATATATGCATACATACAAACATATATGTACGTACCTACATCTACATGTATATATACATGCATATATAAATATATATACGTAAATACAGGACACCACAAATAGACGTAGAACTCAACAGAAACGAAAACGGAAAAGCCATTTTTTTACAACAGAAAAACAGAGACGTGATATATATGTATCTGTAGGGTGTTCACATAATTCAAACGTCAAATCAATATTATCCCTTTATGTAGCGATATTTAAATCTTGCCTGACGGATTAAATTCATGATATAAGAGGTAGAATTTTAACTTTTGTAAACGTCTTGAAATTTATTTGGTTAAAGAATACACATAACTACATTAGAAAATGATAGCTTACAGACATTATAGGATGTTAATTTATAGATTTTTATAATTGACATTTATAATATAAAAGAAAGATTAAATTTAAAAGTAATTTGAAAACTGTAAATCTTCCCATTAAAAGATTGCACGTCCGTTTGGAAGATACTTTGCAATATTCGACCGGACATTTTTCCTCGGTGCCTTAATATGTTTACATTAGCAAATCTCTGTGGAAATTACGATAATACGTATAAACTCTTCACCTTTCCGCTAATGCTTGGTATTTATTTTGTCATACCAACTACATTGTCTCTGTTTTTTCTACAGAAAGCATAACCTTTTAAATATGTACATAATAATTTGTCAATTGGTTTCTCACATTTGATGCACACAGAAACAAACAAAAACGTGTGCGCGTGAACAGACACCAGGAAGTTGTCTGAATTAATAAAAGGTAATATGTGTGTATGTGTTAGGATATGTGTGGATTTTCTATGTAAATATATATATATATATATATATATATATATATGTATAAATATATATACATAAATACATACATAGACACAGATACCTATATATAAAGTGATACATGGGTCTCTTGGACTTACATGTAGTATTCACATAGTCTACAGCTACCTCTGAACTATATCTCTCACGCGTAACTATTAACTGTCTGTATCTAGAACAAAAGGCATATTATAGAGAGTAATGAAATTACGTATGACTCCACAGTCAATGATTCAATGTTATTTTTTCCCCATATCCAAACCTAAGTAGTGAGTAACATTCACTTTCACAAGCGACAAAAGCAGTATCAGAACTGCAAAGATTGTTTTTACAGACTTGGGGCAAGTCGAAGTTTGGTTAGATTAATCCGGTTTATGTTCAGTATTGAACATGTCCAGATATTTGTACATTATTGCATATATGCATATATGCATATGCGCACTTTTGACAAGTGATGCACCTGAGCACTGTATACAATAATTTCATTATTATTATTATTTTAAAAAGAAAATGTTAGAGTGGAAAAATTCCAGAAGTTTATAGTTATATAGGAAAACAACTCGCTAAAGTGTTTGCTACGCTGTCAAATAAGGGATTCGCAGAGAAGAAAACATAATGAGGAGAGATATGCAGTTGCTTAATTCGGATGAGTAAACGATATGGCAGTGTTGAGGCCGGCCAACTGAGAGACAATGATTGTTGTTAATTAGTGGATAATCTGCAGACACAGTGATTGTTGTTAATTATCTGCTAATCTCTAGAATTACCTACTTTTTGGAGGCGACTTACAATGATTGCATGCTCAACCATACTGACTTATATATGCGAGTAGTGATCTAATATAAATTTTAGTTGAATGATCCACGCTGTCCTGGAGATAAGAGTAACAAGAAGACTCGTGTGCGATTGTTTCTTGACCAGGCACGTGGAGTTTTGTTTTTGGAAGTAGCCCATACTGGAATGTGTATCTTCTTGGGTATGTACGTGCGTATATGTGTTGTAACAAAAGATTTGTGAACGTTGTGTAAATATTACTGCAAAAGGGTGCAAATTTGCTTCTTGTAGGAAACCAACAATTGTTCAATGACGAAATAGTGTTCTTCATATTCTAGAAATAACCATATATTTGGAAAACAAAGCCTCGTATTGTTATAGATCTAGGATTATTATGAAAGTTTCTCAGCGGAAGCTCTCCAGTATCAATAAATTATGTGATGGTTGTTTTTGTAAGTTTCTGTTTAAGCTGAATTTAACCTTGCTTAAATAAAACTTTTATTAAACTTTCATTTTTTTTTCCTGACATAAACATTCAGATATTTTTCATGACATCTAGAAATATTTTATTTCATATCCCTTACTTTGTTTAGCTTGCCAGAGCTTGATTTGATGGATATGTAGCTATTGAATCTACCACTTGGATTGATAACATTGTGAGTCCTTGCTGACTGGTAATATGAAGATCTTAGCAACATATAATTCATATTAATCTGGCAGCAAATTAGAAAATAAATGTTAAAATACGAGGGTAAGTCAAACCTTATCCGCACTTTAATGCTTTGAGCTGTGATAAAACGTGTTACTTTTGTGGTTATGCAACAGAGGTTTGACCGTGATAGCTCAAGTTTTCTCTCTTGTGATACAGAGTAAATATGGCTACCCCGCTGGCAATATGCATCAAGAAAGAACAGAGAGTAGTGATCCGATTTCTATTGTCTGAAAATGTATCCAGGACTGAAATTCAACGCAGGCTTGCAGTACAATATGGGTGTAGCATTCTAAAGCGTAGAAGTGTGTATGGGTGGATCGCGAAGTTTTAAAATGGCCGGAAAAACGTGAAGCAATAAGAGGGAACAGAATGTCCCTCCTTCCCTACCACTGGCATGAAGATTCAACGAGCTCGAGAAGTTGTTCTGGTGAATTAATGAGTGGCCATCGACGAGGTGGCATGCTTTCTACAAATTAGTCATAGTTCTGCATATGAAATTATCACGCCTCCGTAAAGTCTCTGCGCGATAAATGCCAAGAGACTTTACCCAAGTGCATTAGCGCAAACTTGTGGAGATCTGTTAATGCTTACACGACCGCTACAACTATGAGGGCGAAGCATTTTTGTAGAAAATTAATCACGGTGGATGAGTGTCGGATATAGGATTTTCAGTAAGAAACCAAAAGGCAGAGTATGAAGAAGGAACACACGGAATCGCTAGCGAGAAAGAAATTCAAGACTCAACCTTCCACACAAAAAGTGATGCTAACGAGAACATTACCTGGAAAAGGGGTCTACAGTCATCAGTGTTGGCTATAATGAAATGCTGTCCAAGAAACTGAAACTAGCAATTCTTAACAGACGCCGAGGTCTATCGTCAAAGCAAATGTTATTGTTGCACGACTAGGTACGCCCATATATGGCCGTTCACAACGCTGAAATTATTTTAAAAATTGGATCTCGAGTTGCTGGATTACCCTGCACAGAGTCCAGATCTGGTCCCATTAGGCCGCTCAGACATTTACAAGATCGTCGATTTACTAGCAACGAAGTAGCGCAGGGAGCAGTGCATAAATAGCTGCTGGAATAGCCGAAAATATGTTTCTCCGATGCAATAAGCAAGTTTGTTTGACCGCTGGAGGAAGTTCATCGAAAATCAAGGTGGCTACGTCGAAAGATCATGCACCAGTTCAACCCTGCACTTGTTTAAATAAACTACAGAAAGATTGTGTGTAACTTTTGACTTAATCTAGCAGAGGAGAAAAATCTGCTGTTTTGCTTCTCTGCATTTTGTTAGTTGCACGTTTTCTCAGATGTTATGACCAAAGTCACAACCAGCACTGTTTGAAATCAGACTGATCTGCTCCAAACATATGCCTGGAAACTGTTGGTGATTTACAATTTGTTCATGAATAGGAACAAAACATATATACAAAGAACTGAACCATATTTATAATAATGTAACAACGTGAATACATTTTCACAGGATTATTTTTATGGTTCAGTTCTTTGTCAAGAGTTTAAATTATATTTCCTCTATATTTTTGGTAGTATGCACTTTAGGTATGACGCAAATATATAGAGACATCTAGTTTATACGTTATAAATATCTCTTAACTATGTTAAATTAGCAATGCGATGCATTTTGCATTACGATGTCATGTTTGGTACCACATGGAATTAGCTTTGGCGGCTAATCGGCAACTATTGCACAAGCATTTGGAGCAGAAGTCTAGATTATAATTTAGGCGTAAATATACGATGACAATCAACTGGGAATTCCTAAATTGGTGAGAATATATCTAATACAAATTTGATAGAATAGGAAGTAAGCATGAGACTATTGCATTACAGAATGTAATTATATAAAATGATATATGCATGTATGTATATATGTATGCATGAACGTATGATATATGTATGTATGATGTATGTATATATACATGTTTCTCTCTCTCTCTCTCTGTCTGTCTGTCTGTCTCTCTCTCTCTCTCTCTCTCTCTCTCTCTCTATATATATATATATATATAATAAAGAAGGAAATAAATGGAAATTTTACCGGTGGGCGTAAATTAAAAGGCACTAAAAGGGAATGACTCTCCCCAGACACAACAGAATCTGCTTCAATACACGAACTCACATAAAGTATCTTGCAAACAAACCAAATCCAAACACGAAATATATATATATATCTGTAAATGTAATATGAGACAATTATTCGGTAGCCATGATATATATATATATATATATTATATATATATATATATATATGTATATGCACATAATTATATATATATTAGGGTTATGACTTTTTCACAACCTAATAACACTATACTATAATTCGATGAATAATTTTATAAAAGTTAGGAAAGTGACATTAATTTTTTTTATTTGAAAGAAATATGACCCCCAACTTAAAAAATCGATCACCAATTTTCACCCAAATCATGCAAAATTCTAGTGGGGTTCGTAACGTTTGCTCAAGTTTCTATCAAACCTGGTGTGCTTACTCAATGCAATGCAGAAATAGTATATCTGATATTTCATCCTTTGTATTTGAAGTAGTTTCGGAGTTATGGGTTGTTTAAACTATAATCATTAGGTGGCACTAGATTCCCCCTTCAGTATTTCCGTTGTATAAATCCTTGTAAACGCAAGGGAGATGTGGAATAAAAATGTATTTTAGTGTATACATTTTAAAGATTACTCAATTGAAATTGATCTATGCAATGGTTCAAAACTAGGCTATTTTAAGACAGAGGCCACAACAAGCATTCGATAACATAGGAAATTTTTTTAAAATGCATATTTTTTAACTTTATAGGTTTAATTCTAATTTTAAATAAGTGTATAAGAAAAAAGGGTGCTGAATGTTAGCAAAGTTTTAAACACAACCAAAACTTAATGTTTTGTTAGAACTTTAAGTTTTTCCTTTTTACAAACATCATACAAATCTTGAAGGCACTTGATTGCCCGTTCTGCACTCTGAATTGTTCTGGAAATTTCCAGATTTGATGGTTCTTGACTCCAAAAGTTTTTTTTTATAGAATTCAATGCATTTTTATGAATTTGTAGGCTACGGCATAACTTCTGATAATCACGTGCATTAAATATTTGGTGAGTAAACCAAAAATCTGTCCAACTATAAGAGATGAATCGACAAACATTGAGAAGCAAAATTCTTTTCTCTGGTAGAAGAATAAATGCGAAAAGCACTAGTATTGCTCGAGAATTCCATCTTGCATTACTTAAGATGGATGTTTCTTAAAACTTTAAGCCTACTATTCTGAAAAACAGTTAATATAGTCAGAGTTTTAGCGTTACAGAAATTACAAGGAAAAGAAGAGGATATTTCGTAAAGTAGGACCTTAGTGGTAACAAATTGAAAACTTTATAACTCCTAAAGTACTTAAACTTGAAAGTTGAAATTTGAGATATACTGCTTCTGCATTGCACTAAGTCAGGTCACCAATTTTGGTAAGAACTTGAGTAGGCATTTTGAACGCCACTAATTTTGCATGATCTGGGTTAAAAGTGGTGTTAGATTTTTTCAGTTGGGGATAAAGTTTTTTTTTTAAAAAAACTTAAAATAAAGGTTACTTTCCCTACTTATACGGAAATTGTTCATCGACTTTTGATACCACAAATTGTTTACTTCCAAAAAATCAAAAAGTCATAACCTTAATAATAATAATAATAATAATAATAATAATATATATATATATATATATATATATATATATATATATATGTATATATAATAGAGAGAGAGAGAGAGAGAGAGAAAGCGAGAGAGGAGAGAGACATGTATGTATATAGTTATGTCAGGTCACTTTCGAGTGCTACTGGTAACATGTAACCCAGTACAACCTGTTGCAAGGTCGGGTCGTCGGCGACTAAACCGGCAACCCCACCAAGCTTGCTTGGTGAGGACATAGAAATAATCGGACTGAATACCCGATCGCGCAGTTAAACCATTGAGAGTGAAGGACTCCTAGCCTTTGTTAGGGCATCCTTCTAGGAGAAGGTAACTCAGGTAACTGAGATAACTCCGACATAAAACCTGCGGCTCAGTGGTTACCGATGATGTTGACTTGTTCTTCTTTTCGGATTATGGCTGCTGTTGCTTAGTGAGTGGGATTGACTCAGTGCACAGCCTTTCCTCACTTTAAAAAAGAATCTTCTTGCACAGGCATTGCACGATAACAACATTGATTAAGCTTCGCGCAATGGCCATACTCGATAACGAGGGTCAGCCATCATATAGTTATGTGATTGTCTATGTGTGAGCGTGTGCGAGTGGATACTTCATATACATTTATATCTATATAAAGCTAAGAGCTTTTCGATTCTGTTAAGTCATATATATATTGATATAGTCATATATGGCATTGATTCTAAAAGGAATGATGAGAATGACGATGTCCATGTAGGTCCAAATATACAATACTTACTATATTCATTCTTTTGAGTATATTAGGATGTCAAGGCTTTTATGCATGTAAGATAAAACAGAGGTTTTATGGATGCAGAACAAACGACTGCAAATTTCTATAGATGATTTTTGACGGATCAATTTTTTGAGTGATGTATTGCTTTCAGGGTGACATTGAGATCTCACTAACTTTCACCGTAACATTTTATAACCAAGTAATAGATGACTCGATAGATATTTTGATTCTGTAACAGAAATATGTTTACAGTTTCACTTGTAATTACATAGGGATGTTTGAAACAAACATTAATGCAAGGAATTAAAATTTTAATACAATTCTGTAATCTATATTTTCTTTCCAGACGTGTATGTAAAGAAATTTTATGAGTAGAAGAAACCCATCTCTCGGTTAATTTCCTTTTCTTGATTTCCACTTGTTCCTTTTCTATACTCGGGAGATATTTCTCTTTAATTTCATTTATGTTTAAGTGGTATATGTAACCAACCTCCAGCAATGTAATGTCAGCAGTAAAGTCATTAGCTTACAACATTAACAATAAAAGTTACTAATTTTACTGAGTTCGATGTTGTCCCCTCTAATTTAATATCTCTACTTATCAATACTCAAGTATTTTTTAATGTATGTAACTGTATACATAATAAGATATCATTAAACACAGTAGAAATTATACATGGGTAGAAAATCTTATCCTATAGATGTCTTTGAGCTTAGCTTGGTGTCGTTTGATAATAGAAAGGTAGTTGACTTCGTCTGTTTCTTTATCTTAGATATCTAAAATATTCAAGACACAGAAATAAATTCGCCTCAACAGATACCGGCCAATAGAGGCAATAGAATGCATACATTACAACACACTAAACAATATATATATTATATACAATTAGGAGAAAATAATAATACCATAATTAAGTTCAGCCTGAAAATAATTATTACCTTTAATAGTCTTAAATTATAAATGTTTCCCTCAACCTAGCAAGCCATATAGTAAATTCAAGAAAACTTTATATTATCATAGAATCCTATCACCGCACATGATTTTTAAAATTTCCATCAATGATATCAGTAGAAGAAACTCTAACCTCTTATTAAGACCCTACTTTTCTAGAGCATTACAAGCTACCGGCGTGAAAGTGAATGATTAAATCTCCAATTCAAATCAACAATTATCAATAAAATATGCCATAATATCTGGTTGACATTTTCATTTTCTTTAAATCTTTAACATGACTAAACAATTCTTAACCTTATTAAATAAAAACTTCCCATTCATTATCGATAACAGAAATTATTCAAGAAATACGACCAGAAGTCAAATTGCAGCTGTATCATTGAGACAAATTTTATAACTATTAATGCAACAAAAACGTTCCCGTCGAACTGTAATCATAGAAATTCAAGTATAAGCCATCTTAATCAGTCATATACCGTCCAGGCAAATATCCACGAGGGAGAACTCACTGCCTCCAGTTCGGATATGAATGCTGTGTATATCATAACCAATGGATGGTGTTCCAATATCGTCCAAGGTATATTTCAATCATACTTCTTACTTCAGAGTTGTAGAAAAGGAGGATGCTACAGAAATTAGATCAAGACTGCAAAGAGTGCGGTAGTGTATTCGCCATAAAGTGGGAAAAAGTCAGATAATCTAAAACTTAAATATATTCTTCAAAGCCTACGGGCTGTGCACAATCGTAAAGTAGAAACTATTAAAGGTATTCAAAAAGTTATCATTCTAAATGCAGAGCTCTTCAATAAATTTTAACAGTTTGATAAGTATTTGCTGAGACGCTACACTGCCACCTAACTGTGTCTTATAATACTTAACCATTTAGCAAGAGCAATCATATCCTCTGTATTCGCTCTTTGATGACAAAATATACTTCCCATAAATTTATAGTGAGACACTCTACTTCCCAATCTCAAATCGAAAAAATTGATAGTTATTGATATCAACTCACTAAAACAAATCGTATAATCTTCTTACTTCTTGTCTCATTAATTTTTATAATTTTTTTTTTTTAAATTTAACCTCCTTTTTCCCCGCAATCCAAGGGAAATAACTTACCACAAAGTATTGATTTTGATATGTAAATGAGTGACGGACCGTTCAATAACTCCTTTTCATCATCCAAGAGTGGAAGTTTTGGATACTTGTCAAATAATTCCTAGCAAAAAATTATAGAATTTAGATTTGAGCGGTTTTATGTCATTCACAATATTCCTTATAAGTATCAAAATTTAAGTGATGTTAAATAATCACTAGCATCGCATTTATCATTAAATATTCCTCTATTTTACATTAGTATATTCACAGTTTTATATTACAGTTTTAGTATACTGTTAGTATATATATACACACACACACACACACACACATGCATGTTTGATTGTATGCACATTTACGTCTGTATGAGAGTGCTTACAGTTAGAAACAAACACACATAAACACACACACACACACACAAACAAACACAAAAAGACACAAAGAGTACACACATATACGCATATTCATGTACACGTACATATATATATATATAATATATATATATATATATATATATATATATCTTTACATAATTATATATTTTATATCAATTAATATTAATTGCTACCATAGCCATATTTTGCATCATATATGCTGATTTCTTTCATAACTATTTTATTTTTTCATGCAGATGTTGCAGCTTCAGACTTAATTACATCTAAAAAAAAAATAAACTGCTTTTTTATTTCTTTGCTTTTCACGTAATTGGGATCGATAAATTCAGTCATGTATTGATGCCATGTTAATCAACTATAAATACCGCCTCTACAGACCTCTGGCCTTCTTACATCACTGTTGTTGTTGCTATTGTTATTTTTATTGTCTCTACCTGCTGCTGGTGTTGCTTCTGTCAAGCCGGCTGTTGTTGTTATATTGCTAAATAATCGATTACAAAAAAGAAATATATAATTGACAAGTGGAAAAAAAAAAATGCAGAAGTAGCTGATATTGAACTTAATCACGATAAATTCAAAGAATAAAAACAAGATTATCGTTGCTCATCATTTCTATTCCAGCCTCATACAAAGATGTAAATTAGTATTTCATTGTTAGATAAGCAATCAGATGTAGCTTTAGTTCTTAACTCAGTCTGCATGGAAAAAAAGTTCTGTCCTCAAATTGTTAGTCAACTGATGAACTTGCCTACAGACTTTTTCAGATAACAGTGATGTGTTTATAAGTATGTGTGTGTGTGTGAGTGTGTGTGTGTGTGTGTGTGTGTGCGTAGGTAAGCGTGTACGCGTGCATAAGTATGTGTGGTTCACATGAAAAAATATATATATAAAACATACACAGACACTCGTTCTCACAATGCATATTAATATACACGATCACAACATACACGAACACATACACGCATGTGTGTGTGTGTATAAATATATATTCATTTAATGATAGATAGATATATAACAGACAGAGAGACAGACAGATAGATAGATAGGAATGTATGTATGTATATATATATATAAAGTTAATCCAAACATGAAAACACAAAGAGAAAACACAACAACGCGAGAACGTGAAATAAGTATAGTGTTATTGGATGCTCAGGAAAGAAGGAAAGAAGGGGTGTTTAACGTTTCGAGCGGAGCTCTTCGTCAGAAACATAGGAAAGGGAAAGATCCAGAGAAGGGAAGACGGAAGAAAAAAATCGCCAGCGGTACACACGCGGTCACATTTTATATATATATGTATATATATATATATATATATATATATACTACATACATACATACATACATATATATATATTATATATATATATATATATATATATATATATATATATATATATATATATATATGTGTGTGTATCTGCGTGTGTGTACGTATGTGGACAGAAAAATTGTGTTAAGATGAAAAAATTAGAATGCCCAGCGGCAGCAATTTGAACAAAAAGTCGAATAAGAATATACCGAATGACATACTGAATAAATTCTTGATTTATTGAAATCCTCTCGCTTCCACGGAGTATAGATCAACTGCGCATTGGCAGCTGATACAAATGCTTTCTTGAGAAGAGTACATAACCTTAACAATCAAGAATACACACACACACATATATACATACGTAGATATATGCATACATTGATGCATACATATATTGAGGCCCAGCACTTTTCTTGACGAATGCAAAGAAAATGTTACTCAGTTTATAATATAGGCGATGCTGTTAATTTCAATTGAATTACATTTTGAAAATGCGAGTTTTACACCACAGAGTTTTCGTTAGTGTGACATGAAAGGCAAGTCATAAAATCTCGTGTATGCATATCCGTGTAAATGTGGCTATATATCTAAAAACCCCTCTCTCACACGCTCTCTATCTTTCTCTTTCTCTCTCTCTCTCTGGGTCTCCCTGTATAAATGTATATACATACATACATACATACATACATGTATATATATATATATGTATGTGTGTATACATACATACAGACACATACACACAAACACACATATATGCGTACATTTATGTGTATATATATATATATATATATATATATATATAGTTAATCCAAACATGAAAACACAAAGAGAAAACACAACAACGCGAGGACGTGGAACAAGTATAGTATTATTGGACGCTCAGGAAAGAAGGAGGGTTTAACGTTTCGAGCGGAGCTCTTCGTCAGAAACATAGGAAAAGGAAAGATCCAAAGAAGGGAAGACGGAGGAAAAAAATCGCCAACGGTACACACGCGGTCACTCCATATATATATATGGAGTGCTTCATGGAACTGTATTAGGGCCGCTATTGTTCAAAGTTGCTCTTTGAGATGTACCATCAATTTCACAGACAGCCACATTTACTAGCTATGCAGACAACACAAAAACATTAGGAGTTGTCAAGGAACCTATTTTAGATGGTGCAGGTCGATATTGAGCCACCTAATATGACTCTCAGAAGGCTGTAATTTCGCTAGTAGTAAACACGAACGGAAACACATACGAGCAAGGTTGTAACTTAAACACGTTTATTTGCGGCCACACATGCATACACAATGGAATGACAAATAGAATGGTTATTGTGTAAGGGTCATAGTCTTCTGTGCAATGCTCCTATCCGCTAGCTGACCGGAGGCCTAAGATAGAGCAAGTCAAGTTACGTCCTTATAGCTTGCGTTTCCTTACAGAAAAAGAGAAAGAGATGAGGTCACATGTCTGAACCTCAATGCTGTGTAGCGCCCTCTTCCTGTATATCCAGCTTGTTTACGCGCTGTCATGGGAGGTAATGCGCCTATATGACCTACAGAAGGACCTAAATTCCATATATAAATGGGCTGTAGAAAACAATATACTATTTAATGCAGGTAAATTCCTAGCTCAAGTTTGGTGCTCACAAACTGCAACAAAGATGATTACAACAAAATGGAGCGGCAATCCAAGTATCACGTACAGTGACCTCGGGATTGATATGAGCAACGATGCCTCGTTTCACGTACATATCCCCAAGATTGTGGCAACGTACAGGCGAATGGCGGATGGATTCTGAGAACCTACAGAACAAGGGACCAGTAAACTAATCTGGTTCTTTTGAGTACATTTGTACTCAGCCGTCTGGCATACTGGCCACAACTGCGGTCACCCAATATTGTCAAATTGATAGCAGAACTTGAGGCAGTTCAGCGGTGCTACATCGGAAAGGTTGCATCAATGGAACAGCTGGGCTACTGAGAGAGACTGAAAGAGCTACGACTCTACTCCCTGGATCGAAGACAAGAGAGGTATGCAGTCATATCCGTATGAGAGATCCTGGAGGAGCTGGCATCAAACTTTCGCATCGAGAGCTATACCAGCCCTCGAACTGGACGTCACTGGATTTTTGCAAAAGACCCAGCTATCATATCTACAGTGAGGACTATGTACTACAATAGCTTGTGATTCACGGACCCGCAGCTATTCAACGCCTTCCTAAAACATTTGAGGGATCTTCATGGAGTAGGTATAAGTGTTTTCAGGAAACATCTTGACCTCCAGCTATGCAAGGTCTAGTTGAACATGAACGTATACCAAGGCAGGAAACTCAGAAGAGGGCAGCAGTGCCAAACACCCATCTTGAAAAAAAGCGAATCACATAAAATTGGCCATTGAAAAGGTGATTACATTGGCGGTGCTCCAGCATGGCCGCAGCTTAAGGGTTGAAACATATAAAGGAATAAAAGAATATATATATATATATTTTTTTCTCTTATGAGGTTTTTACGCTATCTACCTGACAATTTCTTGTTAAGTTTTCCTTATTAAGTAGTTGTCCTTAATTGCTAAATTTTTATTCCGAAAAAAACTTTTCCTCTCCCGAAATGCAATTCGTAAAAGTTTGCCATTTATCCGGATGTAATATATGTAAACTCACCCATGTGCTTCGTTGATGTCGAGCAGTTAGCTGATCGGTTAAGCGGGGCAGGGTCGTTGTTTATTATAATACATTCAGGCCTGCTGATGAGTACGTAAGTATGAAATCACTGTGATACAGGTCTATATTTTTTTTTTTAAATGTCTTACTTTGAAAAATTGCATTCGGTGGGATTAGTAATATTTTTGGTAGAAATGACTAATTGTCCCTCTTAGCGTTTGGCATGTATGTATAATGCCTTCTGGCATGTATGTATAATGCCCTCTATATATAATATATATATATATATTATATATATATATATATATATATAGAGAGAGAGAGAGAGAGAGAGATGAGTGTATTTTTACCTTGTTAACAATTAACACGGAAAAAATAAATAAATAGTTACCAGGGCAGCAAAAATCTCACAAGTAAATGTGTTGTAACTCCTTGTTTATAAAGGTAGAAACTTCGTGTTTACGTTGAATATTTTGAATAATATATGGTGTAATTTTCGAAACATGTGTCGAAAGTAAAAATATTTGATTACACCTGCGTTAAACTCCATTTATTTATTCATATATATATATATATATATATATACACAAACACTCACTTAATGCTTAAGCACTATAAATATACATTATTAAATATAATATATTTAATAGGGTGCCGATTTATATGTCACTACACTACTATATCATAACTACAATGCAATAACCATAGCAGTAATGAATCTGCGTAGAAATAAATTGGCTAAAGTGGCTGTTCTGAGGAAGAGTTTGAGAATAATATAAAAGCAAACACTTCGCTGATATTTCGAAATTTCATTCAATACCCGACAACTGGTTGTACAATTAAAATAGTAACCTAATCGTCCATATTATTATGCAATTAATATATTAAAATACTTTGGTAATTAATTTGAATGAGATAACTTATACGCATATTAACTCATACACAAATTGAAACATACATAATACGCATACGCGTCCACGCACTCATATATGCGTGTATAATATGTATAGTGAGAGAGGGAGAGAGACGGAGAGAGAGAAAGAAACAAGGGCAGACAAATAAGCAGACAGGCAATTAAATAAACACTGAGGATAATATGTTACAATAAATGCTATAAAATAAATATTAAATGGAACAAATTAGAATGGAAGCTTATAATATAAGATGAAATGCGCAATTAATTATTCATGGAGAAGATAACTTATAAGAGCATCTATGAAAGCTATTCTATGCTTACAAATTTCTTATTCTTTTCTATTAGCGTTAAATCTTTTATCTAAGCAGTTACATTTCTTTTCACGAATGTTAAGATATATTTTGTTTCTTTAGGATTATTAGAAAAGATTAAAAAATATTGAAATGCTGTTAGCTAATAGCAATCTCTAGTTCTTATTAATCCATCTCAGAACCCACTGTTGGATAATTTTGACTGAGATTTATTGGATTTAGTATCAAGCAATAAGTTTTAAAACATGAAATCATTTCCGAGAGGATCAATATATAAAAATTCGTCACAAAAACAATTCAGATATTTTACATGTAACTTCTGATATATATATATATATATATATATATATATATATATTCAAAAAGCAATAAAGATTCAAGTTAATTTAAATGAATTTACTTGAATATGGTACCTAACTTAGATGCACCAAAAGAAAACTATACTGTTTTAACAATACAGTAATGTGGGGTGATTATAAGCGAGAAAGAAGCAACAAGAATGGATAGGTTTTTAGTACAATCGTTTCATACAAGGACAGGCTTTATTAAAAGTTGTAAAAATTACAGCATATAAACGTGTCCCGTACTCATCAGCTAAAATACATGTGAGTTCTCTAGACATCCTAGTGGTTGAGGCTATACTCATGAAGTAATGTAGATAATTAAGTAACATAAACAGATTTCCTAAAGTTCTTAAAAGAACTTTAATGAACTTTGGAAATCTGTTTATGTTACTTAATTATCTACATTACTTCATGAGTATAGCCTCAACCACTAGGATGTCTAGAGAACTGACATGTATTTTAGCTGATGAGTACGGGACACGTTTATATGCTGTAATTTTTACAACTTTTAATAAAGCCTGTCCTTGTATGAAACGATTGTACTAAAAACCTATCCATTCTTGTTGCTTCTTTCTCGCGTATATATATATATATATATATATATATACTAGCAGTATATCCCGGCTCTGCTCGGGATGAAGTTAGGATTATTAAGCTAATCAAGCTCTTTATTTCAAAGCAAACTAAGTAACATCGATATCAAATTTGAGTGAAATCCGTTGAAAGTGGTAAACTTTTGGCTGCAATTTTGCAGACAATTTGATTGGGAAATCCCATAAGGAATTGGTTTATAGACTTTCTCCATTCATCGATTTTTTTTTCATGCAACCCCACTTTGCCCACGGGTTGAGAACCCTTCCAGCAAGGAAAATAGAACGCCCATTAGGGCGTTTAGATAACAACTAAGTATATATATATGGGCAACACATACACATAAACATACACAGCAAACAACAAAGCCCCACTGGACCCCAAAAAGAAAAGTCTTATCTTACAGTTGAGATTCTTTTTTAAACACTATTTCACCAGGTTCAAACCTGCATGGTGACTTCAATCAGTGGTACGAACAAGACTGACAATGAAACGCATGCGCAATGGGAAGCAAGCTTCTTACCACACAGCCACACCTTCAGATGAATTTTAACTATGAAATCTTACATGGACATCCACCCAAGAGCCATATGGACCCCAAAATTCCATATGGACCCCCAAGAGCAATATAGATACCCGAGAGCCATATCGACACCCAAGATACTTATAGACCTCCAAGAGCCATAAGGACCCCGGTTGAAAACCACTGGTCTAGATCAAATAGGCGTACGGTTATAGACATTTCGGCCCTAATCTTACCATATGAGTCTTTTCGACATAGTATATTCTTGAATACATTGTCCAATGTATCCTTCTTCTCATTTTGTAGTGTGTAATATGAGGGACATTAGGCTGCCATTTCTAGCTTAGTATGAGGAGTAATTACGTAGACGCTTTCTCGTTCACTTCTTGATGCTGGTGTTGTTGCTTTTACTCTTACGTTAACCCTGACTGATAAACATACTATTTAAATTATTCGAATCCCTTTTCATCTTTTAAAACTTATTTTCTTATGTCTACGACTACACTGCATAATAACCTTTCTGTTTGAAGACGGTAGTATATGTCTGTTAAGCTGAATTTTATGGATTTTTCTTGTAGGAATAAAGTTAAACTTCTGAGCAATGCAGGATACCTTGCATGTACTGCGATTTAAATTGAGTTTGAAATTTCCATTTAGGCATTTGAAGTTGTTTTGTATATCGAGATCTCTAGTATAAGTAGTAGTGTACCTTCTATGAAGAAGAACTTTATTTTTACTATGTTTTTAAATATTACTCGTCAATTGTTAAGGCGGTTGACATTAGATTGCTTAGTAAAACGTCGAAGAAAGACACCACCGAAAAGATCACAATTACTTTACACTCACGGTACAAAAACATATTTATAAGTTTAGGAATTCCATTATTCCATTTACTATTTCTGGTTGTTGCATTACATTTTATTTCACAGTTATTTTAGGAGGATGTATCATATATTTCTTTCCTTTGTAGATTTGTTGTTGAGTATTTCCTTTGAAGTTTCATCTTGTTAGCGAGATGGTTACGATAACGGTTTTAGATATCAGTCTCCTAGATAAAGTTATAGGTAAAGTTTCTTGAGAAGATATTTGTCAACAGATCTCATTACTACGGCCATACACTAAAACAAAATCATGCATTAAATATCTTACACCAAACTGCAATAGTAACGTACAGTCTCTAGATATATTTCATTCAAATGCATCAACAACATAAGTATGAGCACAATTTATTCCTCATCACAATAAATCAACCCAAGCTTAATGGAAATGTTTCAGTGGTATGTTAGACGCGGCGGAACGGCATACCAAAATATAAGAGTATTGATCTTCATCCCTGAGCTTCGATACATTTACTGTCATTAAAATAATAGTGGGAATTTGCAGAAGGTTTTATATTTTCTTGAAAAAGTGTAGCGTTAGGAAATACTTAATAGTTCGAAGAGCGAGTGGGGAGGGAGCTGGAGGACAAACGGGTTTAGAAGGAGAGAGAGAGAGAGAGAAAGTAATAGAAATATTTCGTAATGTTTCTGTATGTCTAATTATATATTAGAACTAATTTTAAAATAAGACTATCTTTTAATTTTAGTTCGGATTTTAATAATTAATGCCTTTTCGAAATAGAATCACTGTTTATTCGCGTTACGCCATACGATAAAGGCCATGGACAGGGCCAGGGGTATTTGAACTAATATTAGTGCAGTACAAAAATAAATTCCATGAATTATTTTGTTCTCTTAGAGAATCTCAATTCCAAATCATATAGGCTGTATATCATTGCTTTCCCTCGTTAGCTAGGAAGCGTTTAAACATTAATGTAACTCTAAATGTCCAATACTTACGGGATGCTCAATTAAAATTCCGTATAAATTCATTAAATAATCAGTGTTCCAATATTTGTAAAAGATAACGTGTAGGACGACCTTATAACAGATCAACTGTAGTGGACTATTAGAAACTGTAGTAGCGATCGATTTCTTTTATGTATTTAGTTGTGTTCATCTATATTGGGTTGGTGAAAGGGATTAGATTTAAAGCATTACTCTGTGTGCAGATAAAATAGCAGTAATTTACAGGAATAGATTCTATTGACTGTATCTATCAACTAAGTTGTCGAGGGATTGTGGAAGAGTAAAAGCTCAATAATTAAGACAGCGATCAATTAGAAATTAAGAGAGAGATTATTAAATGCTAAACAATATTTGGTTTCGTATTTGAAACCATATTGATATCAACATTATCTTTCATCTTTCGGGTTCGTTTATAGCATATCAAAGCAATTAATTAAATCTCATTCCTAAAATTTTTTGTTGTTGTACCAATGTAAAAAATATCAGAAGTGCAATGATCCGAACACATTTGAGAAAGATTTCGGTTACAGAGATATTTTTTTTTTTGCCTGTTCTCTGTTTTCGATAAAAGCCTCAGTTTATACCCACCCAATTGTTCTTGCCACTGAAAAGACAGATTATTTGACAACAAAGTTTTTATCATATATATAAAATATTCTGCTAAATTCGTTACACGGCGACGAATATCAAGATTCTAGCGGAGACGATAGAGTTATCTGTGAGAGATAATTAGAAGGGAGATTTGATGTGGAAGGTATTAGTAAGATAAATTTAATTGGAATGACAACAAAAGCAATTCATTTGAGAATTCAGTTGATGCAGTGATGAAAGTCATGTCTTATGACTAATTTCCTACTGTAGTTAAATAATTAATTTTCACCTCTTGTCTATACAGGTCGTAATATAGTCTTTGTAGAGGAATAGTTAATCCCTGTTACATACTCAGCACACACTACAACAGACAAGTGTTTAACAGAGAAATCATATTTGTTTTGAAAAAGCTATATATACTTCAAAACCAAGTTCAGCTTGGTGAATATAATGCTTCGCTAAGAAGTCCCAATAAGACAGAAACATGATAGGGGTAAAAATGTACTTAATAAAATCAGAATTACATCTTACTACACGTCACTTCATTTATGTTTCTAACAGTTTTCGACCACTTGCCTCCATTACTTTTGACAAATATGGAGGCTACAGATGTTTCAGTTTGGTTAAAATTGCAACTTATGGATGTCATTTTAATTGATTAAATGAGGATTTTTAAAGAAGATTTTTGGTTCACTAAGATGTATATTTTACTGGCAGTCCTGAATTAATATGACATCGAAAGACAGTTGTATCTCCTTTGTGGAAATCAATAGCACTAATTTTGAGTTATCTTTGCTTTTATAACAAATGGTGAGAGAATGAAGTAACAAATGTCATTGCTGTTGGGGAAAACAAACAAAAGAAAAATAGATAAACTGCAGTTTTCTGCAATCAGAATGTAATCATATATTTCGAAATCGTTTGTTTCACAAGCGTCTCTTTGACTGCAGAAAAATCTTACAGATTTGGTTGGTCAGCTTTCGATGAGAGCAGTTGAAAAAGTTCATTCACACCACTAATGTAGTAAAGTGTTATAAAGATATGTTTATTAAGATCTAGAGTAACAAAAAGAAACAGCCACCAGGCTAATATAATTGCAGTCTCGATATTACTCAAGTTAAAACTCAACAAATTCATTTCATATCAGTCCATTACGATAATATATTTATCGCCACGCTAACACCGTCTGTATACAATTGCAGCAACTATTTTTAATAGCACACCTCTAATCTATTGATTTAAAATCTTGATACACAAAATTTCCTTGGGGCGATTTGAATTCAGGCTTCAGGAAGGATAACTAAATATATCAAAATCTTTTATAAACCACTCTCTTTCGCTCATTTTAGCGAATCCTTATTTAGAATTTAAATTATTATATCGATCTCGGAAGAATAACAAGCAAAGCTATCCTCGTCAATATCTGAACACAGAACGTAGAAAACTGGAACAGATTCTGCTAAGCATTTCGTTCGATGCGCTAACGCTTTCCTTTCCTTTATATGCCACCCAGCACGTTGATAAGAAAAGCCAGGTTACACACAATAGTTTGAAGGGTTTACAAGGTGTGTGGTGATGGCAGATTCAGTTACATGAAAATGAGGCAGAGCCAGAATCTTATAGTATATGTGTGGGTGTGTGCGCGCGTGTGTGTGTGTGTGTGTGTGTGTGGTGTGTGTGTGTGTGTGGATTGGTTGCATCATAAGCGCATCGGAGAAAATGCCTTGCTGTACTTGTTTCAAAACTTTACGCTCTGTGGTCAAATCCCGTGAAGATCAGTTTTGCCTTACATCCCTCCATGGTTGAAGAACAAATTGAAAGACAAATTTTATGACATTCCAAGGTTTGAAAAACCAAATCTGTGTGAGGCCAATTTTGGGGAAACCAAAAACCAGGATTGTCCGAACTTCTGAACTGTGTATATATTTGTTACCCTTGTAAATTTTAACTGCACGTCTGGTGTAGCATTTGGTGTCTATTTGTATATATATATGTTTGATTGGAGGCGCAATGGCCCAGTGGTTAGGGCAGCGGACTCGCGGTCATAAGATCGCGGTTTCGATTCCCAGACCGGGCCTTCTGAGTGTTTATTGAGCGAAAACACCTAAAGCTCCACGAGCCTCCGGCAGGGGATGGTGGGGAAGCCTGCTGTACTCTTTCACCACAGCCTTCTCTCACTCTTACTTCCTGTTTCTGTTGTACCTGTATTTCAAAGGGCCGGCCTTGTCACTCTCTGTGTCACGCTGAATATCCCCGAGAACTACGTTAAGGGTACACGTGTCTGTGGAGTGCTCAGCCACTTACACGTTAATTTCACGAGCAGGCTGTTCCGTTGATTCGGATCAACCGGAACCCTCGTCGTAGTAACCGACGGAGTGCTTCCATCCAACCATATGTTTGATTGTATGTAAGCTGTTTTATGTTGACTATTAATATTTTATAAACAATTCATGGTGTGGTGTTTTTCAAATTCATCCTATCCTCGTTGATTCTGTGAATTCGGTTTATGGTTTATGAACAGCAGGTCGTAAAAATACACACACACACACACACACACATATATATATATTAGCAGATGTCTGTGTATTTATATGTGTGTACATAATGCCAATGAGGGAGTGAGAGGGAGGAGAAAGAAAAAGAGAAACAAAGTGAGGAAGTGGTTCTTTACTTCTCCTCCATCTCTTCATTCGTCAAAACATTTTTCGATAGAGGGAAAAATGTAACTAGTGTAAGTGTGTGAGTGGGTTAGACAGAGAGAGAGAGAGAGAGAGAGAGAGAGAGAGAGAGTGAAAGAAACAGACTACAAAAGAGGAACTATTACAGAGGGTGGGTGAGAATATGTGTGAGAAAAAGACAGTGAAGAGAGAAAGAAACAAAGAGAGAAAACAAGTTTCTATGGGAGAAGTTGAAAGAAAGAATGATAGCGGGAGAGAGAGAGAGAGAGAGGAGAGAGAGAGAGACTGATGTTTGATACTCTATGTATGTTTTACAGGTTATGGTAAATGTAAGCCGGCACAAAGTGAGGGCGAAAGCAGGAGAGAAAGAGACGCTGATGTTTGATACAGTATGTATGTGTGTGTGTGTGTGTGCCTACGTAGGTGCAGCGTTCCACAATCGCCATTTATTTCAGTCACGCTTGTGAAGATATTCACGTAACTTTCATTTTTCCTTTTAATAATCCCCATTTTAATTAGCAAGAAAAGTTCCCGAGAAAACTGTTCTCACTCTCTACAAGAGGAGATGGGGTAGATGTAGATGATCAGTATTCTACAGTGAAGCAAAGACGGGTACAGGTAGCCAGAGTAAGGTCATTAGAAGCCGCAGCACAACGATAGCAAAGACATGTGTTTGTAATCAGACCGAAGGAGATCTGCTGCACGCAGGGCCAATGAATCACAAGAGGCACGGGAAAAACGGTTAGAACAATTACGTCAACAAAATGCAATCCGTAAGAGCAAGAGTCAAAAAAGGAAAGAGAAAAACGTTTAAAGAATGCAAGACAAAGACAAGCTGCCAGAGTTGCCAATGAGACAATAGGTCAACGAGAGATAAGACAAAGAGAAAAAAACCATGAGCAAACAGTTGCTGCAAGACTTCGCCAATCCTCAGAGGAAAGGCATAAACGTCTTTATCAAGATAGGCTAAATACGTTTGTCAAAAGAGTTCCACCTTCAACATATGTAATATAATTTATTTCCCTTCATAAAAGTGATAAATTTTGTATTTTCGTTTATTATTATCATTATTATTATCATTATTATTATTATTATTATTATCATTATTATCATTATTATCATTATTATTATTATTAATAATAATAATAATAATAATAATAATAATAATAATAATGATAATAATAATACAACGTGTCTCTAAAAGAAATGGAGAAACTCTCAAAATACAAAGACCTGGAAACAGAGGTAACTAGAATGTGGAATCTGAAAACAGAAACAATTCCTATCATAGTAGGTGCATTAGGAATGATAAAAAAATATTCAGACAAATACATAACAAAAACACCAGGACTTACAAACACATATAACATACAGAAAATTGCACTACTAGGCACTGCACACATCCTACGCAGAACACTTTCCATACAATAACCATCAGAGCATCACAACAAATCACAGCACATACCCAAGGCACACAGAGCTGCGCTCGGTAGTGAAGTGAAAGCACGCTATAAAAATAAAACTACTGAATAATAATAATAATAATAATAATAATAATAATAATAATAATAATAATAATAATAATAAGAAGAAGAAGAAGAAGAAGAAGAAGAGAGGAGCGCCAGCCTTGACAGCGGCTGGACGTATTCCTCACTGCTCCGACAATTCAGTAGCCGAAAGCCATAGAAACACTAATATGACCCAGTTTAGCAACGGGGAAAAATAACTCTCAAAGACTGGAACATCTACAATATCTTGTGAGTATTTAAAATTCTCTTCAAAATAAGTTAAGAAATTTACAAATCTACAGTTTTCAAACATACATCCGATCAGCTTTAAAAACTTTAATACCCACAATTGCCTCTGTAAACATCCTTTTTTTTCTTCTCTCTAAAAACATCACGCTTTTCTTTTTGTGGACTTAAAAAACCTTAAAACTTTCTATGAAAATATGACTTTTCTTTGCTTCCTCCCTGAATATTCAAATATAAATCTAAACATATACTTTTTATTGCAAAAATACACCTGTTCTTCTAAGTGGACATACAAACATCTCTAGAAAAGTCAACTTCAACCTCCACAATATTACCTTACACGAAATATACAAACAGTTTTTATTGCAATAACACAAACGCACATGGGAAAAAAAAAAAATGATGCTAAGATTCTCTCTGGTCGAACACAACTTCTCTATTCACAAATAATACAGAATAGCCCTTCAAAATAATTTTAAAAATTTACAAATTTACATATCTACAGTTTTTAAACATACATTCGTTCAGCTTTAAAAACTTTAATACCCACAATTGCCTCAGTAAACATCCTTTCTTTTCTTCTCTCTAAAAACATCACGCTTTTCTTTTTGTGGACTTACAAAACCTTAAATCTTTCTATGAAAATATGACTTTTCTTTGCTTCCTCCCTGAATATTCAAATATAAATGTAAACATATACTTTTTATTGCAAAAACACACCTGTTCTCCTTACTGGACATACAAACATCTCTAGAAAAGTCAACTTCATCCTCCACAATATTACCTTACACGAAATATACAAACAGTTTTTATTGCAATAACACAAACGCACATGGGGAAAAAAAATAATGATGCTAAGATTCTCTCTGGTCGAACACAACTTCTCTATTCACAAATAATACAGAATAGCCCTTCAAAATAATTTAAGAAATTTACAAATTTACATATCTACAGTTTTCAAACATACATTCGTTCAGCTTTAAAAACTTTAATACCCACAATTGCCTCAGTAAACATCCTTTCTTTTCTTCTCTCTAAAAACATCACGCTTTTCTTTTTATGGACTTACAAAACCTTAAATCTTTCTATGAAAATATGACTTTTCTTTGCTTCCTCCCTGAATATTCAAATATAAATGTAAACATATACTTTTTATTGCAAAAACACACCTGTTCTCCTTACTGGACATACAAACATCTCTAGAAAAGTCAACTTCATCCTCCACAATATTACCTTACACGAAATATACAAACAGTTTTTATTGCAATAACACAAACGCACATGGGGAAAAAAAAATAATGATGCTAAGATTCTCTCTGGTCGAACACAACTTCTCTATTCACGAACAATACTGAACAGCCTTTCCTTAATTTTTCTTAAGGCTAGCAGTAGCAGACATCTGAACTTTTTTTGACCGATAAAAAAAATAAATAAATAAACATCACTGATGGTGATGGTGATGATGGTGATGATGATAATAATGATAGTAATAGTGCTGATAATCTATCTATCTATCTACACACACACACACACTCACAGAGTTCAGCCAACACAAACCACACCTCGGCTCTTTAGATGTTAACCAAATATGAAAGTATTATTTGACAGGCAAGAATTCTGGCGTTGAAGACAGCCAGCCAACCACCCAGCCAGCCAACGAGACAGACAGACGCTACTGTGATGGTGATAATGATAAAAAACAAAAATAACAATAATAAGATACTGCTGTGACTACACATAAAACAATATCATTGATGATGATGATAATAAATGGTGATGTGATGATGATAATGATGATAGTAATAGTGGCGATAATGATAATAGTGATAATAATGGTGATGATAATAACAATAATAAGCCGACTACGGCTGCTATAATGGTACGATTATAATTGTAACGGCAATGATGGCCATCTCCCCACGAGCCAACCAAAGCTCAAAAATGATAATATTATCGTAGGACTAAAAGGAAAACTAAAGCAGTATACCAAATCGCTTGTCCTATGGTTAATCTGGAAGCGCGTCCCCCAGGAAAGAGCCAGCCTGGGATCGAAAAGTCATCAACTGGCACAAACTCTTCTCCGAATACGGACATGGATGGTCACTTGAACGGGAAATTCCCCAACTCGAGCCATCCAAGTTCACCACCACAACCACCACAGAAAGAAAAATGTAAGCGGAACAAATGGGCCCGAGAAGAGTATAAAGAAGTAATATACGTTTATTACTATGCATTAGGTAGGCCACCTCAAGAGAGACACACCGCAAACTCTTACAGTATATGGAGAACACGGAACCAAGACAGTAGGCCCTATTTGGTCGAAAACAAATTGGCAAATGTGAGGAGGGATATCCTTAGAAATAACAGACTCACAGACAGTGATCAAGCACGCAACGGAAAATGACATAAATATAAGACACGAAGGAAATGAAGAATCAGATGAACAGTATAGCCCACCACGAGGCTTAATTGAAAGACTGCCATCTGACCAAAGTACGCAAAGGCCTGAAGATACAAGAAATTCTATTGAACCTGTTAAAGATAGCCAGGAAAATGATAAAACGACAGTAACTGAAGATCTCGCATTTGCTGAAGAACACAGAGAGTCTATGGCAGAAATGAGGCAGAAAATCCTGAATACGCTTGAAGTTGTAAGACATACAAGTATGAATGATAGAGAACCACTTCATAAACTCTCAAATACAAACCAAAATAAAAAACAAATCCAAATTGGCAACTATGTAACAAATGAAATAATACAAGAATTAAAACCTGATTTTACTGAGTTAAATGAAATTATTTACGCTTCTGCTAGGGCAATTGAAACCAGCTGTATGCCCCCGAAAAAACAAAGAAAACCAAACCTGGGAAGAAACCAAACCTGGAGAAGTAAAATTGAAAAAGAGATTGAATTTATGAGAGGGGAAATATCAATATTAAATGAACTAATATGTGGAAATGATGTAAGATCCAGAACAGGAAGAAAGATGAAGAGAAAATTTGAATCCTCACCAAGAGAAGAACTGATATCAATAAAAGAAACGCTGAAACAAAAAGTCCAAGCAAAAGCCCAAAGAATACGAAGATTTGAGAAGAGAAACAAGTTTTACAAGCAAAATAAGCTGTTCACATCCAATGCCAAAAAATTCTACAGAGAAATAGGGAAGGAGAAAGTAACCGTTAAAGACCCCCCCTCCCATGGAAGAAGTTCAAAACTTTTGGAAAAGGATTTGGAGTGACAAGAAGACGTACAACATAAATGCTGACTGGATTATACAAACTGAGGGATCCTACCAAAATTTACAACAACAAGCATGGGAAGACATTACAATATCAGACCTAAGAAAGGCACTCACGAAGGCCCATAATTGGAAATCTCCCGGTAAAGATAGGGTGCCGAATTTCTGGCTCGCATCGCTCCCATGCGCACACGGTAAGCTAGTTCAGGTGCTCAATGAGAGACCCAAAGATAACACCTGAATGGTTAGCAAGTGGTATTACTTACCTACTCCCAAAGAATAACGAAACCAACCTTCCAAAAGACTATCGGCCTATAACCTGTCTATCCACCACGTATAAAATCCTAACATCTATCCTGGCGGAGAAAACATATGCATTCATGGAAAAGAACGATATTTTCCCCATTGAACAAAAAAGGTGCTACCGAGGCTCATACGGATGCAAAGATCAACTGCTAATTAATCGTATGATCCTTGAGAACTGTCACAACAAGCGCAGAAATCTCAGCTCCGCATGGATTGACTATAAAAAGGCCTTCGACAGTATACCGCATCCATGGATCTTGAGATCGCTGGACATCTTCAAAATTTCCCCTGTGATATCAAGCTTCCTGAAACACAATATGTTGTGAATACGAATCTCCAATTATACCACTCTAATGGAGTACTTGCTTCAGAAAATATAAACATCAACTGTGAAATGTTTCAACGTGACTCACTTTCACCTTTAATATTCTGCATAGCCCTAATACCCCTTACAAGTGAATTAAACAGAACAGGGTATGGGTATAAAATTGCCAATAAAAAAAGCCATCTATTTTATATGGATGACTTAAAACTCTATGGTAAAGACGATAATGAACTTGAAGGCCTATTGCGCACTGTGAAAGCATTCAGCGATGAGATCGGGATGGAGTTTGGGTTTGAGAAGTGTGCCAAGGCCACTTTCCAGAAAGGGAAAGTGAAGACCACAAATTCAGTCGTGTTAGATGTTGACACAGTCATAAGAGAGCTTGAGCAAGAACAAACATACAAATATTTAGGGATAAATGAAGGCAAGCATGAAAGAGAAGATTAGGAAGGAATACTATAGGAGAGTTCGTGCAGTCCTGAAATCTGAACTAAATGCACGTAACAAGGTGTTAGCTATAAATTCCTTAGCAGTTCCAGTTGTTACTTACAGCTACAATGTGTTGAACTGGAATATGAGTGAAGTAAAGAATATAGACAGGAATATACGCAAGCTGCTGAGTTGTAATAGGATGCACCACCCAAAGGCAGACGTAGATCGCCTTTACCTTCCCAGAGCCCAAGGAGGTCGAGGCTTGATCCAATTTGAACTAGCTTACAAAACAACCACAATTAGACTGGCCAAATATCTCGAAATAACGAATGACTGGATGCTAAAGCTCGTGGAAAATCACGAGAGACGAAAAAGCTTCATCCTATCATAAAGGAAAGCAAAAAATTTGCTATTGATCTCGTGCTGAACAACCCGAGGGAAGTACGGCAACTATTGTTGCAAAGAAGGTGAAAATAATGGCAACGAAAAAAGCGCATGAGCAATTGGCTGATAGGTGGGAGGAGAAACCTCTGCACGGCAAATATGTGGCCCGCAGCAAACAAGCTGATGTTGACCAGAAGCAAACCCACCAGTGGCTACGGAGCTCAGGGCTAAAAGCAGAGAGCGAAGGTTTCATCATGGCTGCTCAAGATCAAAGCCTATTAACCTGGAACTACCAGGCCAATGTGATGAAAAATGGAGCAGACCCAAAATGCCGATTCTGCAACGACATGATTGAAACAGTGGACCACCTAATCTCTGGATGCAAAGTCTTAGCACCAGTGGGGTATAAATTAAGACATGACAGAGTTGGCCAATATCTCCACTGGCTAATAAGTCGGCATTACAATATCAAAACTGCCGACAAGTGGTATAATCACCACCCTGAAGCTGTAACTGAAGGAGAAAATGTAATGATTCTGTGGGACTTTCCAGTACATACAGACCGAACCATCGAAGCCAATAAACCAGATATTGTTGTGAAAGACCAAAACAATAAAGGTTGCTTATTGATCGACATGAGCATCCCCTGTGATCATAATATCTCGGCGAAAGAGTTTGACAAGCTCAGAAAATATAAAGACCTGCTCATTGAAATTGAGAAAATGTGGCATCTCAAGGCGGTTACAATACCAGTGATCGTAGGAGTATTAGGAATGATCAAGAAGGGAACCGAAAATTATATGAGAATGATCCCTGGCTTTCCATCCCTGCAAGAAGTGCAAAAGATTGTCTTAACTGGTACATCACACGTATTGAGAAGAGTATTGTCGCTGTGAGAACTATTACTACCCATGTATTTTAATTTAACTTTAAAAAAAAATGAACGAACTATTGAGTTTAGTTTAATGGCCTACCAATGTATACTATGAGTTTCTTTGCCCTAGGAGTCGGGAAGACACTCGGCAAGAAATGGAAGCAAATTTGAAGGAAGAAAAAAAAATAATAATAACAACAGCAACAAAAATAATAATAATTATTATTTTTTGTATTATAAATTCAGAATTGATTTCATCTATAAAATTTTCGTCTTCAAAACTATTTCATAGTTAACATTTACAGAAAAACAAAAAGTAGGTGTATTTGTTTGACGCACGGGAAAGTGAGAAAGTCTTTTGCGTTTTGAGCCTACGCTCTTCAGCAGAATGGAATAGGAGAAAATAAACAGAGAGGGAATTTCAAAGAACTTGTGAATTTAACGATGAAGTATGGCGACTGGTTGGGTTTAGATTTGTAATCGGGCATGCTTGTTAAAGGAGAAAAAAAAAAAAAACCAGAAAAATAAAAGAAAAGGAGAGAAAAAGGCAAAGTAATGACTTACGAAATTTAAAAGTTTTTAAAAATTCAAAAATCGTGAAGAGAAGAAAAAAAAGCCAGAAAAGAAGAGAAAAAGAGAAGAACAGAAAAGAAGACAAAAAGAAGAAAAAGAGAGAGAAAGGCAAAATAACAACGTCCGATATAAGTAAAGATAATTGCCACATCAAAGTGGCTTTTCTCGCCAGTCGGTTATCAGTACGGTGCTGCACTTTGTACGAACATATATATTGCTAGTAGGGGGAGTGAACCCCAACCATCCTCTAGCAGACAACAGGTTCGCGAGACTGACTCAGTTTCGAGCTGGTTGGCTCATCTCCAGACACGAATACCTATTTCTGTACTACCCACAAGGGGCCAAACACAGAGGGGACAAACAAGGACAGACAAATGGATTAAGTCGATTACATCGACCCCAGTGCGTAACTGGTACTTAATTTATCGACCCCGAAAGGATGAAAGGCAAAGTCGACCTCGGTGGAATTTGAACTCAGAACGTAACGGCAGACGAAATACCGGTAAGCATTTCGCCCGGCGTGCTAACGTTTCTGCCAGCTCACCGCCTTCTCCAGTCACGAATACCTGGTCACCAAAGAGATAACCAGAGTCCGCTTCAGCCAGCATCCGTCGGCCATCGGTCAAGGATTTGCAACAAGTTGTAAAATCTCAGGTGACCGATGATAGTAATATGGAACAGCCACATTGATGTGGCGATTAACTTTACTTGTTAGTATAGTTACTACTCTGATCTCTTCTTGCGAGTTTACAACCAGCTAATTTGCTTGTTGCAAATCAGTGACGGGTGGTCGCTTTGTTTACAATATGACTAGAATCGACCCTGGCTATCTCTCTGCAACTAGCTATCTCTCTACAGCTAGCTACTTTGCTTATACACACACATACACGTGTGTGTGTGTATTTGTGTGTACGTGTGTGTATGTATGTGTGTGTGCATATATGTGTATGTATGTGCGTGTCTGTGTGATTAGTTTAATGTATGTTCATCCCCCTTTTAAGACTGTAAAATATAATTTTAGGAATATTTGATTGATATTTCTTGCATATTGAATGCCTACATAAAGACCCCTTCAAAATATACGCATCCTATTCACAAGAAACCCAATGTAACGGACTACTACCATGGCTATTAAGGAAATTCAGCGATTTAACGCTTTGATGTTCCGTCTTATTTCAATTGGCAGAATTTTATAAAGGGAATGATTGCACATATCTATAAATTCTGAAAAAGTGAAACAGAGGGAAGACTCAGATCATCCAAGTAGAAAAAAGTTTGTTACGTTCGACTACTATTATTTTGATCATTCTTTTCTAAAATATTGACATTTTTTTTATCCTGATATGATATATACTACTTTTATGCTTATTACAGTTTCGGATCGAACTGGCTCTGATCGAGCAAAGGCAATGATCAAAGTTGATTATGCTACGATCATCCCATCTATTTTATCAGGAACGTTGAATTATAATTATACAACATATCACTTATCACCCTAAGACAAAAATCTACAGTTTGAGGGAATTTTGGTAGCAATTTTTTGGAGTTCGAGTGACTACTTGTGGCTCGTGTTTCGTATTGAATAATATATTTTTGTTGTGAACAGTTGCGTTCACAACAAAAACATTTCGTTTACTTTGTCATTTTGTATGTCGGCTATTTTGTTCTTGCGATTTCTATTATTTCATTGTGGTTTGAGGTGACGTGTTCTCTTAGTTTAATTATTTCTGATCTGAAATATGATTGAGTGGTGTGGTTTCCTCTTATTTGTCCGTAACAGTTTCTTTTGTTAATCCCTCCTCTCTCTCTCTCTCTCCACACACACACACACACACACACACACACACATATATATATATATATATATATATATATATATATATATACTAGCAGTATCGCCCGGCGTTGCTCGGGTTTGTAAGGGAAATAACTATATAAGCATTTTTAGAGACTTACTTCCCTTATAGATGCCAATTCGGGCTTTCTTAGCCATTTCTGTTTTGGTGTCTTCAAGCCATGAAGTCGTTGTTCTAAAAGAACGCTGGTCTCCTTGACAACGCATTACGACGTTGATTTCCTTACACTGCCTTCCCCACAGCTTCACGGGGGAGAAGCAAACACAGGTGCATGTGTTTGAGCGTGGACGCCAACTCCGCCGTCATCGACACACGAAAAATGATGCATTAAAATGGAATAAAAAATGATGTTAAATTATTTTTAAAATCGTAGACTCATCGTAGACGCGCGCTAATAGCCAGACGGGCTCGATATTAATCACGACTATAAGATACCCGAATTTGGTTAAACTGCACCGCAAAATGTGGGAGGAGTTAGGAATCTAAATCGAAGGGGACAGACACTCACACAACTAGAGTTTTATATATACAGATATACATATATATATATATATATATATATATATATATATATACATATATACATATATACATATATACATATATATATATATATATATATATATAATATATATATATATATATATATATATATATATAATATATATATATATATATACATATATATATATATATATATAATATATATATATATATATATTATATATATATATACATATACATATATTTTCAAATGTCTAATTCAATTAAAAATAACTTTTATGCATTTGTGTACGTTTAAACTAATTCAATGTTGTTTTACAAAATAAGAGAGGGTGTCCACTCTGCGTACATGGGGATTAACACACATATACTTTTAAAACAAAACAATTTTATTTAATTATAATGTTGATAAATAATATTTTCAAAGTGATTTCCATCATTTTCAATGCATAACTTGATGCGCCTGGCAAAATTCTGTTGAACTTGATTAAATAAGTCTACATTGCCATCAATTTCAGCACACTAGTAATGCGTTCTCATGTGTTTTAAATCTGTAATCTTTATTGAGTAAACTTTCTCTTTCGACATACCCCAGAAAAAGAAATAAAGGGGAGAAAGGTCTGGTGAACGAAGAGACCATTCCATATGACCCCTTCTTCCAATCCAGTGAGGAAAAGTGTCATTAAGCCAATCTCTAACAGTTGTGGCAATATGGGTAGGGGCCCCATCCTGCTGAAACCAATTCGGAAGGCCCTCGCCTAGGCACTCAATTTGAGATATTAATTTGTCTCTCAATAGGTTTACATAAGTCTCATCCGTTACATGTTCACTGAAGAAGGGTCCTAGAACATGAGCTTTCCACAAACCACACCACACCATCACCTTTTTGCTGCCTTGCTGTTTGGATGGATCCATCCAATGTGGATTACCTCGAGACCAGTATAGAAAATTCTGTCTGTTTACCTCACCATTT
This sequence comes from Octopus sinensis, assembly GCF_006345805.1. Lineage (NCBI taxonomy): Eukaryota > Metazoa > Mollusca > Cephalopoda > Octopoda > Octopodidae > Octopus > Octopus sinensis. The sequence goes on from NC_042998.1 coordinate 173,017,219, forward strand.
ACATAAAACGTAGCTTTGTCACTGAACAACACAAAGTCTTTCGTAAAATTGATATTTTCATCTAATTTATTTGAAAACCATTCGCACGTCTACATTTGTCTATCAGGGTCGTCTTCATTTAAGTGATGCAATATCTGTAGGTTGTATCGATGAAACTTTTCTCAACCAGCATTTTGTGGATGGTTGGTTTTGGAACACCTAACACCGTGGATGTTCGACGAAGTGATTTCTTTGGGCTAGCAGAAACTTTAGCCTCTGTCGTTTCATCTGAAGTCTTTGGTCGCCCGGAACGGGGTTTATCCAAAACACTGCCTGTTTCTTTAAATTTCTTGATCAATTTCCCGACGGCAGTAAAATAAATAGGTTGCCTATAAGTGTGTCGAAGATTAAATTCTTCCGCAATTTTGCGATAAGACCATCCTTCTCGTCCACCTAATAATACTATCTCGATTCTTTCTTCTTTAGACTGAGCCATCATTCGATCATCTGTAGAAAAATTAACAAATAAATTTAGAAAAGTAAAGTATTTTTTAAATTTAATTTAAACAAAAGTAAAATCGGAAAATTATTATTTCTTATATTTATTTGTTTATGTTATGATTTTATTCCGTGTACCCAGACTTCGTGGACACCCTAAAGTTGCTCCTTCGGATTTCCACTTATTCAGGTCTCTGCAGAATAGTCTTAATGGTGAAATTTTCAATTCCTTAGATGACGTAAAAAGATACCTTGAATTCTTTGCCTTGAAACCATCCCAATTCTGGGAAGAGGGTATTTTCAAGGCAAAGGAAAGATGGAGACGTATTGTGCAACGAAATGGTTCAGATTTGGTTAATTAAAAATGTAATGGCAAGTATTTAGTGACCTTTTACATTCCTTTAAAAATTGGAACGAACTTTCCGGACAACCCAATATAAACATAACAATGAAATACAAATATAAACATGAAAAATAAAAACCTAAATTAAAAGAGGCGATTAAATTTTTTTTCCTAACCTGCAGCCGTTTCAGAAAAGTGGTTGTACGAAGTATTCGAAATTCAGCCCTCCTTCCTCAGGGTTCCTTTCTCGAAGTAAAAGCCAACAAAAAGCAGTAAGGCACTACATGGTGAGTATTCAGTTGGTGAAAGTTCAGTTTTTGAGTATCGATGAATAAGTGACAGCATTATATCAGGTCATGAAGTTTTTCAAGAGGATTACCACGTTTAAATAAGAAATGAAAATCATTGAAAGGTTAACTTTAGTTAATCATACAAATAATAGCCAATGGGAATATTCCATTTGTACTGATATATACTACTATAAAAAAATAATTTAAGATTACAGGTTTGTGCATAAGTGTTCATTGGATCTAATGATCTAATTGGATCGTATTTTCAAAAAGCTATAAAATTTTATATTCTAAAAAAAAAAATTTTAAAGTTTAAGAAAATTATAAGACGCTGAATATTTATGCTTACAACATACTAAAATGTCTGTAATTTTATTTAATAAGTTGAGTTATTGAAGTTGAATTTTATTTGTGAGTAGAATTTATTGTTGATTACTGCTGTTGTTAAAACCGTTGTTAATATCGTTTGTTATACCGTTAATTTTTGTGTTGTTAAACTTTCCCGTTGAGGAAAATGGAGAAGGCGCCAGAGGGCAGCCACAGCTATGCAGCCGCAACTGAAAGAAGAGCAGCGAAGGAAGCATTAGAGACCTTTGAAATAAAGGTAGAGCCCAGGAAGATGAAGGCTAGTGAGAAGCTGCTGAAAAAGGAAGGCGGAAAGATAAGGTTGACGCCACCAGAGGAACAAATGAGCAACGTTAGGAAGAAGACTAAGAATGTGGCGAAAAAGAACACATGAAGGCGAGATGCCCACGAAAAGAACAGAGAGAGACTACAGAATAGGTCGAACAGGCAGTAACAGGTGAGAATAATGAGACAACATATATATATATATATATATATATATATATATTCTACATGCTATTGTATCATAGTACAAACTCCCAAACAACTTACGTTGGTATATATGTTGATGCTTCTATTCAAGTACTTACATTGTAACATTTATTAGGTCCAGCAGACCATTACATTCTCTGACACAAAATATCTCGAGAGCTATTAAATATCTCCCCATTTGCCACGTATATAATAATCGACTCTATACTCAGTTAAGAATTGCTGCTTAATTCTAGATACTGAGATCACATGTAATGTTTGTAATGCGTGTAAACCTTTAAATTTGCTATGGCAACGTTCTAATGAAGCTACTTATGTGGACTGTATTAAGTCTCTGCTATTCTTTGTAAGACTGCATTAAATTCATTGACAACATATTTTTCAAGTATGAAAATTTCTTGCATCAATATTGCTTCCTTCTCCCACTTGTACAGGAAGCATTAGAGACCTTTGAAATAAAGGTAGAGCCCAGGAAGATGAAGGCTAGTGAGAAGCTGCTGAAAAAGGAAGGCGGAAAGATAAGGTTGACGCCACCAGAGGAACAAATGAGCAACGTTAGGAAGAAGACTAAGAATGTGGCGAAATGTGTTACGAATGTGGCGAAAAAGAACACATGAAGGCGAGATGCCCACGAAAAGAACAGAGAGAGAGTACAGAATAGGTCGAACAGGCAGTAACAGGTGAGAATAATGAGACAACAGCGGTAGAAGAATTCACACTAGTGGAAAGAAAAAAGAAAGAGGAGCGGTAGAGTAAGCCCACCACCGACTAATCAGAAAAAGAAGAAAGAAGAGATGGAAAAGAAAGAGGTAACGAGAAAGAAAGATGATAAAAGTGAGACGGAAAAGGAAAGGGAAAAATAATTGAGAAGATGTGTGAAAAAGAGTCAGAGAAGGAGGAAACAAATATGAAGATGATAGGTAAATTGACGGAAGACTCAGGAATTCAACTACAAGTGGACGAAACGGAGAAACTGTTTACAGTAGAGACGGAGAAAGAGAAGGTCCTAGACTCAGAGAAGAGTATAGAGGAATCTATAATAGGAAGGGTAGTGGAGGAAAAAAAGAGAAAGCAGAGAGGAGGGAGTTACAAATGGAATTTCGTGACCTATTCCAAGAACGAGGAGGTGGAGAAAAAATCGTAAAGTTCAAGCACATTATAAGGGTAAAGTTACCAAACGACGTGTACCCAGAGAGTGTGAATGCCATTGTGGTCGATAGGGAAACCTATAAGAAACTGAGAGACATGTGTGGAAGTAAAATTGACACAGCCGGAGCACTGGTGGAGTTCAACGAGCTGCCACCAGTAATCGACCTGTTAGAATTGGAGCCTTACATGAGGCGTTAAAGAGGAATAAAAGTAAAATTAATTGGTCTTTTTTAAAAAAAAAAGAAGGAAAAAGTTTTGGAAAAAAACGATAATTAAGGAAAGAAAAAACAATAGATAGTTACTGTGTGTACAAATGTTCAAATGGTACTGCATGAGGAGTGGGCCCATGCAGCCAGTCATCATTCATTAATATATAATATTCATACTCATTCGTTTTGTGATTTTGTCCCCACTGTGGTGTTGTGTCTGTCCTTGTAGTGTCCCCTCTGTGTTAGTGGCCTGAGTGCCTAATAAAGAAAATGTCTTTATTTCTATTACTAGCGTATAGTTTGCTATTCGATTCCTTGATGCAAAGCCTATACGATTTAGTATATATGTTCTATGGTGTTGATTCAGTAATTATCAATCATCGTTAATTATACTCAATACTAGAATGTATGAGGTGGTTAATGTATGATGCTAATATCGTGGAATTTTTTATACAGGGGTGAATAAATGAATTCTTGTGTTCCCTATATCTATTTTTAAAATGAGTAGTACTCACTATATAAATTTTCCTAAGTCCGGAGCGTTAAACTAATAAACCTATTTGCTGTTTACACACCCGTCTTCGTCATTTGTTTGTTTCTTTTGTAAATTCCAAATATATATATGAATGTATGTGTGTGTAAGCATATATGTATATATATATATATATATATATATATATATATATATATATACAAACTGAGAATGTGTATCTGTCTGTCTTTGTGTTTCCCTAAAACTTGAGAGCTACACAACTAATTTCATTCTAAATTTACACATGCCTTACTTAGGGTTCATGTAGTGTCATGGGCAAAAAATTCTAACTTCTTGCCTAGGGCGAGGCCACAGCAATATCATATCTTCTCCACTATCTCAGTCTTACGTGTTAAAAGTGAAACATAAACATCTCTCTATTGTATGTATATGGTTGTATATATATATATACACATGTATATATATATATATATATAGCTGTATATGTATACATGCATATGCATAGCTGTATATGTATAGATGTATTTCTATAGATATACATGTATGTCTAGATGTATATATATATATATATATATATATATAGATGTACATGTAATATGTACACATATATATATACATATATATATATGCATACATATATACACCCATACGCACACACGCACACACACACACACACACACACGCACACAGACACACACACACGCATAAGTGCAGGTGTGGCTGTGTGGTAACAAACTTTGTTCCAAAACACATGGTCCTCAGTTCAGTCCCACTGTGTGGTAACTTGGCATGTGTCTTCTGCTATAGTCTGAGACCAACTAAAGCCTTTTCAGTGGATTTTGTAGACAGAAACTGAAAGAAATCAATTGTATGTATATGTATGTATATATGTAAGTCTATGTGTGTGTCTTCGTGTTTCTCTCTCATCACTGCTTCACAACTGGTGTTCGTTTATTTACATCCCCATAACTTACTGGTTTCACAAGAAGAAACTGATAGAATAAGTACCAGGCTTATCAAAATATAAAAAAGCACTACGAAGTGTCTCATATTTTTGTTTGCCCACTCAGTTGTATCTATCAATTTATCTTTGTGTGTGTGTGTGTGTATATATATACATATATACATATATGTACACACACACATATATATATACATAACATAGTTCTTGAACCGGTACTTCAAGTAACGACTAGGGTAGGGTAACTGACTGCTTAATGTAATCATTCGTCGTTTGGTTTCCTGTAGTTTTGCTCTCTTTTACAAACCCAGTGAACATATATTTCATATTTCAAAGAAATTTAAACAATTGATATAAGACCCAAGTTAAAAAGATTTTCAACAATTCAACTTCTCTGGTTGACATTAAGATACCCACCCCCAACATGGGCCTGAACTCTCACATTTTAGAGCTCCATGACTTACACTTTTAGGAGCAAAATCTTTTTAACAGGTTCAATAACACTGAAATTTTGGAATATGCGCATAAAATCAGTAGTATGGGATACATGTGGCACGATTACAAATTTTGTAGGGTGTGTAAAGAGGGAAATAACCCTCATCTGCAATTTTGATGAAATTCGAAACATAGATATTCCAGTTCATTACAGAAAATATAACAGAAAAGTCTAATTCTTCAAGTGAATGTAACCGGGCAACTCCGGGTATCTCTGCTAGTATATATATATATATATATATATATATATATATAAAACTTAGAGCTTCAATTTAAAAGCAGCATTGAACTTTTTAAATGCATATCTTGGAATTAACTACCACAGTATATAATAAATGGTAATCTGAAGACTGGTAAATCCGCTAATGGCTGTAGTAAGAAGATATTCTTCCATCATGAAATGACTCGAAGACGAGAATATGAAAAGAATAAGAACGGCTAAATATAATTAGTAACAGATATAACATATACCTGAAACCGAAATGTAAGACTGAAAAATTAGGGAAAAAAATCCTTTCCATGAAATTAAAAATGTGTCTTCGTTTATTATTTTAACTTAAATTGCAGAAAAAATAACAATGCGGAAGAATACGTTTTGGAAGTAAGGATTAAAAAAATGTTGGCGAATGTAAGCTAAAATTCAAGCTGTAAATGGTAATGTATTTAGTTGGTATGTAAAATATAATTTATTCTATTCCCATAAAATTCTGATGGGTTTTTCGAGCTTAATTTAGAATTTAGTAATATATAGTATTCAATAAGTTATAGTTGTAAATATATAATACCGAAGACTGTACCAGAGTTACCGGTAGAGAAAAAAATATCACATAAAAACTGATGGAAAAGACCGGCTGAAATGGATCTATAATACTGTATGCTTTGATATATATATATATATAATATATATATATATATATATATATATATAATATATATATATATATATATTATATATATATATATATATATATATATGTGTATATATATGTATATATATATATATATATATATATATATATACATATATATATGTATATATATATATGCGCGCGAGCGTGTGTGTTTGTATGCGTGTTTGTGTGTGTGTCTGCGTGTTTGAGTGTGTGAGCGTATATGTGTGCATGTAAATAATACTATGGATATTTCTTTTAAGTTCTATATTAAAACATTTGTATTAAAACAAGATTTACTCAATAATTTTAGTAGAGATCATGTTAAACTTCTTGTAAAAATTCAACATACACAAGTGCGCATGCACACACACCACACAGATACACACATGCGCACATATACACAAACATACAAAACAGGATGCTATTCTTGAAATAATAAAATCTTACATACATACATACATACATACATATACATACATACATACATACATATACATAAGCATATGTGCATATGTATAGAGAAAGAAAGCGAGAGATTGATTCTTCGGAACATTATGGTTCTAATTGACAACACTGGGAGATTTTTTAGTTAATTTTTAAAATTAAATTATTTGGATAATTATTTAATTACGTAATAAATGAATTTTATATTACACAGATAAGAGATACTGCGATGATTACTATTAATATTGAGATAATAACTATGAATAGTTAATGCAAATATAATATGCAGAAAGAATGTGAAGACTCTCTCTTTCATTTTTCACACACACAAAAATAATTCCTAAGCTCAGTTAGACTGTGTAAACGTTCCGACAGTCCAAGAAGTTCATGTGCGTGAATTTGTTTTCAATGGATAAAGTGTTTCACAACACTGAGCACACTTCTCAGCGCAAACAATAAAACCAGTGGCATAACAAAGGTTGAAATGACAAGAAACCAAATGCAATTCAGGTTTTCTCCTCGATTCCTAGAGGGAAGTCCTAACGAGAATTACGGTTTTTTTACTCCCATTGGTTCACATGCTAAACCCATAGCGTGGAACCTAACAGATGCTACTACACCGCGTAGTAGACCAGGGAACAATTATATATATATATATATTTATTATATAGAAGGAGCTTCTACAGGACTAGAACTGTTTCATTCAAGAGAAATCATCAGGAAGCTAGTTAACAAGAATTGTTTTGGCATTTATACATTTAGGCAGGTTTAAAGGGGTGGTGGTGGGGGACTTTTTGGGGGTAGGCATAGCGAAAAATATCATACTTAGGGGAGTGGTCAAGGAGTCAGTGGTAATGTAGATAAAAGAATAAATAAAAGAATAAAAAAAATATAAATAGAAGAATAGAGTTTTAGGTAAATAAGGAGACTCTCAGTTATACATATACACATATGTATATATATACACACACACACACATATACATACACACATATACATATATATATATATATATATATATATATATATATCTACATGTATATATACACACACGCCCACACATACATATACATACAAATATATACATACACACACATACACATACACACATACACACACATATATACGTACACACATGCACACACATGTCCATATATACACATATATGTATATATATACATATGTGTACCTATACATACCTACACATACACACATATACATACACTTACAAACCCATTCCCTTATTTTAATTTTATTATTATTTTCATTTATTACTTTTGTTATCTTTGACCGCGGTCACAAGCATCTTGGCTATCGTCCCCCTGGGGACGACAGCAAGTCCATTTATCTTTTTAACACAAGCATTCACTCACGCACGCACACTCATTCGCACGCACACACACTCATTCGTACGTACACTCATCCACATACACGCACGCACGCGTTATATTCATACATACATACATCTACATACATTCACATATATACACATACGTACGCGTACCTACAGATTCATGTCTACACGCTTACACATACATACCTCAATACACCCACAGAAGACTAGTCCATACATATACACCAATAAATATATATACACATATACACCTACATACACATACATACACATACACATATATATACGTATATATACATACATATACATACACCTATACATACATACATATATACACATACACACACCCACACATATACATATACATATATATATACACACATACATACATATACATATATATATACATATATATATATATATATATATATATATATATATGTACATACACACATATACACATATACATGCGTACACATACACACACACACACACGCGCATCCATATATACACATAAGTACACACATGCGTAAAAGTATACATATATTTATACATATGCTTTCACATACACACACACACACGCGCCTCCTTATGTTCATAT
>NC_042998.1:173030764-173055764 GCF_006345805.1 Octopus sinensis
AACTTTCTTATTATATCACTGACAATCAAGAGTTTGATTTTAATGATGTAAAATTTTGATTTCAAATTTGGCACAAGGCCAGAAATTTCAGGGAGAGAGGAAAGTAGTTTATATCGACCCCAGTGCTCAATTGGTACTTACTTTATTGACCCTGAAAGAATGAAATGCAAAGTTGACCTCGGCGAAATTTTAACATGGAATGTATGAAGACGAAACACCGCTAAACTTCTTGCCCTGTGTGCTAACAATTCTGCTAGCTCACCATCTTAATACGAAATGAAATATTACTGTGAAATATGCACATTCTTAGACTCACGTAACTATACTTTACATTGAATTCCATTGACCTAACTTAATGTTATGCACAAAACATCATGTAAGTAATTGGCCTAACAAACAGTAAAGACACCTGTTTAAAGAAAATCTCTTGTTTAATTTGCTGATCACGTTAAGCCATACACCGGCTTCATCTATGGTGAAATATAACCACTAATGTTGTATAAATTTTATTAGTACGCTATTGAGGATGTGAAAATAAAACGTTACTGTTGTGAAGCTATCTCGTCTTCTTTTGTAGACGGCACAGATAGTGATATTGTATGAGATATAGTTAGATTGAATAACCGTCTTCAGGTTCGCATACACAACTAGAATTTTCGCAGACCAGACACATCGCTATTATTCTTATTCTTATATCTGATCAGTACCACTGATTGCAGGTTGCATAATATAATTGCTACTGTACATAATATTAAACTCCTATTAAATAGGTAATCATCTAAGTCATGTCGGTCCCCAAAAATATGGATCCCAGCCACTAGCAAACACACCCGTTCTATGGACGGTTCAAGTTGCTTTGGTGGTATTTTTTTCACCGAATAATTCAACTACCGAGGTTTATGAGTTGCACGGCAATCTATGTTTCCCATTAACCTAGGAACAGAAAGCCAAATTGAAGGCTGGTTATTGTGGAGGTCGTTCCACATTAATGATCATAGAGCATATATGTTTGCAAGCGATACAAAGTAGAACTATTGAAGTTTTGGGGAGTAGATTACGGATAATGACTACAAAATATAGTTGTTTTACATGAATGCGAAATTTCTTGCCAGAAACTGTCATATAAATGGTGAAAGGAAATTGAAGGAAGACGTTCAAACTTCCCCTCTACGAGTTTATTTAATTCAACAGCAAAAGGAGCTATTTTTTCGGAGAGTGGTATGATTGGTACATTAAAAAATGGCGATATAATACCTACTTAGGAATGTAGAGCTAAAAGAATGTATTTGCGACGTGCTTATAATGTACGACCATTCTAAAATTGACTTCAGGTAACGAAACGTGAAAAGATGAAAGAGTTTGACTTCTGTTCATGAATACTGCTTTGAATCTTTTAGCAGTTCGCAGTGAAGAGATGTCGCGTTCGAAATATCGCAATGGATGAGTAAATAAACATCCTTAAAGTGAAACAACGCATTGGTAGGTAAACAAATGTAGTGGAGGCGCAATGGCCCAGTGGTTAGGGCAGCGGACTCGCGGTCATAAGATCGCGGTTTCGATTCCCAGACGGGGCGTTGTGAGTGTTTATTGAGCGAAAACACCTAAAGCTCCACGAGGCTCCGGCAGGGGATGGTGGTGATCCCTGCTGTACTCTTTCACCACAACTTTCTCTCACTCTTACTTCCTGTTTCTGTTGTACCTGTATTTCAAGGGGCCGGCCTTGTCCCTCTCTGTGTCACGCTGAATATCCCCGAGAACTACGTTAAGGGTACACGTGTCTGTGGAGTGCTCAGCCACTTACACGTTAATTTCACGAGCAGGCTGTTCTGTTGATTCGGATCAACCGGAACTCTCGTCGTCGTAACCGACGGAGTGCTTCCCCCCTAAAACAAATGTATCAACAAGTAGAAGAGAGGGAAGAGAACATCACCTTTGAAATAACTCATAATAGGTAAACGTAAACTTGCCAAAGTTTAATGAAGTTTGGAGATTAAGATTGTTTGGTATTGGATATTCATCGCGTACAGTGTTCCTAGTCACTTTAATCACCGTCGCAGGTGGACAGTTGAAATAAATGAATAGACAAAATCATTTCACTTTTATAATATTCTCTAACCAAGTAATAATACACTATTACAACGTATAAATAAACAATAAATCAATAAATGTGAAAACCACTAAGAATATTTTCCAATGTCAATATACGACCATATAGATTAAAAAGTATGGAAGACCTTACATACAAACAATATACATACGACGAATTAGAGAAAAACCTGTGTAAACGACTGTTTTTCTCGGTTTGTCCATTTATACGGGAGCCCTGAGCAGAATGTTATAATGCATGACAATCCTTGGGACATAAGTGGAAATATCAGTTGCTGGTTGAAATTATTTCCTTTCTTGAATACTGCTAATACTATTTGCGAAGTGTATGAACATCAAACCTCTTGAAGTGAAAGTTCTTTGTATCTATTCAAAAGACACCTTTTTGTATTCCTGTTGTACGTTAATTGCCTTCTTTCATGATGGTTTATTTCATTTCAAAAATTTCGTCTAGATGCAAGTGACTTTTATGGGTACGAAGTCCACTTTACCGATTGTGCTTTGAGAATGTGTAGTTATTGACATAGAGAATAAGAAAACTTATGCATGATCCAAATAGCATTTATTAGACTATTCCTTTCCCAGAAAGAGAAAAAACCCACAAATTTGTTTAAAAGACAGAGTGAAGTGATGTGTTGTTTTTACGTACTCGAAGACAACATAAAATCTTTTTTTACTCATGAATGTGAAAGTTCTCGTTTTATATTTTTCCACGAAATTTTAGGATTTTATATTTATAAAATTAAGATCTTAAAACAACAATGGGCTATTATCTTATTGTCTCTGGTTCATCTGAAGTTTAAAGTTTTCATTAATGAACTTGGAAATGATTAAATTGACCCTTTCATATAAAGGATATACCTATTACTAACATGAAAAATAAATATGTACTTGATGACATTTGAATTTAGATCATTGAAATTAGAAAATGAATACTGTACGTTGTCTCGTCTGATGTGCAAGAGGCTCTGCTAACACGTAACCTTTAAACATAGAGCTTCCTTTATTATTGTTTTAAACATGTCTTGACAATGAAAATCTAGGTTGAGAGAATAAAAGAAGTATCTTGTATAAATGATGTTAACGATGTGAATTAGTTTGGACAGTTATATAGTCAATGGATATTAATTCCAAGAGGATTTAGTTTAAGCTGTAACAAATTATCTCAGATATGATATCAAGATTAATTTATAATAGCTTGGATAATGTATGCAATAACAAACAAATATTGTAAACAACGATTTTTAATGTATTTACTACATACAATTATTAACTACCTTTAGGTTTCCAACATTCTTTGCGCCAGTTTCTTGTTCATTCAACGTTAAAAAAAAACCTTGCTTTTGCTGTCTTAGTTTATTATTCTGAAAAATCTTCTTTAACTCTCTCTCTCTCCCTACATGTGTGTGTGTGTGTATTGTATGTTTGCGTTGGAACGCTACTAGATTAAAGTACTAGTGTGGCACTGGCTGTAATATTTTGTCTAAGAGATACTTCTCAAAACAACTTTCGTGCCAATAAACATAGACCTTTGCAGTAAATGCCGGTGAATCCCCAAAGATGGTGTTTCGATCTACTTTTGTATCCCCACTTATTCCTGTATAGAAATCGGTAAACAAAACAATTCCTGATTTGTGTAAAAGCTAGCTATACTAGAACTACATTAATGATATTACTTGAAATTTCACTAGATAAAAGATAGTCGTGTATATAACGTTTAAAGTGATACACACGCGGAAAGTCACTAACCGTGATGTTTTGTCTAAGAGAAACTTCTCGAAGAGACATATCACCAAGGACGCCAACCTATGTCAAAACATCGTGTCTAGAGATCTAGATATCCGGAACGAAGCTGCCCTATATTTTTAATACAAAATCTCCTTGGGAAGATACTTGGAGACAGAATATTATTGCTACTATCGTTCTACTTTTGCACATATATTATAAATGTTATACATACTGTATGTATGTATGTATGTATGTATGTATGTATGTATGTATGTATGTATGTATGTATGTATGTATGTATGTACGTACGTACGTACGTATGTATGTATGTATGTATGTATGTATGTATGTATGTATGTATGTATGTATGTTTGTGTGAGTGTATGAGTGTGTGTGTGTGAGTGTGTGTATGTGAGTGCGTGTCTGAGTGTGTGTGTGTGTATCGCGAAATTTTTGTCGATACTCTAACCATAAAAAAAACGCAATCGATGGAAACGATTGTCATCTACCTTAACTTAATTGTAGTTTTCCTTTCACATGAGTTTATCTATTTAGACAGTGTCATCCAGTTGTTGCTGTTTGGTTTTGTAAAACAAATATCTCTTACAGTTTGAATTACAAGGATGTGGAATACTCGACGTTCAAAGCCTTCCCGAAGAGCAGAACAGTGATGTCGTTTTGCCTGGGAATTAAAGCATTTTCATTGACAGTTAAAAAAAAATCAAGCATTCGTTCGTTTATACTGTAAATGATACTTTCCGTCATCAATAGAATCAAGGTACATATACACCGGATGGGTTACGTCTTAATTTGATTCCGCTAACTTAAATGGCTACCCAGAAAATACTCACTCGAAAATTGCGATGACGCGTATTTGATTAGGTATTTCGTTATCAAATAATGATTATATTTTAGGTTCAAAACTCCGCCTGTATTCACACATGAAGTCAGTAAAAGATTATCACAACCAGATACATACCCTTGTTTACAAAAAATTCAGGGAACTGGTTACTTTTTAGCACTCGAATGTGATTTAGTCAGAATGTTGACTAGATGCGTAGCTACTACAATCTGGATAAAAGTAAGTCTTCTGGACACTAAGAAACTTCTTACTATATCCATGGCTTATTTCATATCTACTCTATGTACTATTGGGTAAACATTTTAAAATGAACCGGTCATATTTTCCCTTGTTATTACACTACTATAACTCTGCTAAATCCTTTGTACAGAAAGACAAAGATTCTAATGTGAATTTAAGGCAGTGGACACTTTAAATACGTTGTTGGTAGTACAACATGAAAACCTGAAATTCCAGAACGATTAAGTTTCAGTAAATCACGGAAAGTCGCGGAGTTCTGAATGGAGACTTAGAGTGATTCTCGTTAGAAATTTCAGTGGAAAGAAATTTCTTTCCAAGTGGTGAGAAGGCACACATATACTTATCTCAGATGAATCGCCATTACATCTATTTTCAAGAAGCAAAAGTGGTCGAAACAGAGAGAGGATTTTCGTTGCGTCAAAATGATTATTCACTAATTTGTGGTATCAATTGAAACAATGTTTGTAGATATGCTGCAAAAACTTAATAGGAAAATTATATAATTTTTAGATGCTAAAGTATATGGAAGAAATACATTCAAATTCGATCTACGTAGTATATTACCAGTAATACTTTATAGATTCCAATGAGATGAATGAAGGCAAATGTGGAATTTAAGCTTTCACTTTACCATGCCTGCATTTTTAGCTGAATGTCCTTGAGATAAATTTTATACAGCTGAGTGATCTTCCTGTCGCCAACTTTTACCCGTTTTGAAATAAGGTAATAATTTCCTTAATCCTTCGTATACGATCAATACAATGACTGCAAATATCGCATGAGATCACAAACATACGATGCTGTTTGTGTAATGGTGATATTCATTTAATATTAACAGATAATATCAAGATAAACGGATACAAAATGTCACGAAAACCACATATGTGTATGGCTATTTTTGTGCATGCCCTACACGGTCACATTCTAATGACTGAAACAAGTAAAAGAATAAAAGAATGTGCGCGTGTGCATGTGTGGGTGTGCGTGTGTGTATGTGCGTGCATGTGTATAGTAAATTATCGTTGTTGTTACTCCAAAGCTTTTTCATTCAAACTATATATATATAACTATATAACAATGTAAAGATGCCGATTTACTGGCAACGACGGTTGCAGAACTAATCTATAATTACTCGACTTTCTCTGTTCAAATTCATCTCGATTGAATCTGACGCTGATGGTTCTTCGTATTCTGTATTTAAGAAACCAGACATTATTCTCTGCCAAATATTGAAATTGAAACTCTAGGATATATTTATTTAAAATCTATTTTGGCATCAAGAGCCTTGATCTTTGCATCTGTAAACGATTTAAAATAATGGCGAATCTAATAGAAAACACCATTGGTTCAAATGAATTAAGCACTAATGGTCATTTTTATTTTTACCCAGATCAGATTTGATTGAGCAGGCCTATAGTCAAAGATATTCTAGACGTAACCATCCAGTTCTTTATGGTGATCTAAAAATACAGTATCCAATGTTTCTTCCTCTCTTTTAAGATAGTCAGATCTGAACAGAGGGGAACTTTGCGTTGTTATTTCTATCATGTCTTGCAGCCACACAGAGGGAACTTCGTTGTTCGCTCAGAACATTAAAGGATCAAATTCATTAGCCAAAGAAACTTAATTAAATAGCCAAATACGTAAACAACATAAATGTTAGTGACAGTTAGTCTAGTAACATTAGGAAAGCAGATGTTTTGCTCTTTCCAAAGATTTATAATTACATAGTCCACGATCTGATTGTTCTTTTGTTTGGTTCTATTTTAGTAAACTGAAAAGAAATCCCAAGAGACATTTAAAAATATTTTGTAGTGATAATGCATATATATAACGTAAAGTATCATAGTAAAAACAATTGTGCCATAACCATGTTTTTCAGTTTGGTTATGCATAAGACTGCGCAGATGTTGTTTTGTAACAGTAGCTATCAAAGCATTCAAAAGGTCAGATATTATAATTCTGAAGTTTCTGTAAGCTAACGATAAACAAGAAATTATTTTGAGAGAAGCAAGCCCTAATTTAAACAATATCTATAAGAAATTGGTAAGAAAAGCTCGGGTGAGATGAACAACAGAGAATCTTCAGAGGAGAAACACTTCCTCAGGCAAATGTTTAGGCCCTCAACTTCTTACACTTTAAGGAAACCGGATCGCATCCAGATCATGACGTACGGGTGCCCTTCTACTGACATATCATTAGCTACATGGATATTGGAAACTTGTGCATTGAAACCTCATGGGGATATTGTTCACAAGATCTAGTTAGAACTCAGTTGCACCTGCTTTCAAACTTATATCTCTTTGTTTGGAAATGATGTTGGCAGTCATGATAGCTATAACTGAGTAGACCCATAATCATAGACATTCCATCAGTTGTTTGCGGTCAATAATATCAATATTGCCAGACTTCTTTTAGTCTCAAATGCCGATGCAACCTTCATCTGTTTCTTGAAGTCCCATTCCTTCCTCCGTTTGTTTTCAAGAGTCTTTACAAATTACCTCTCTGTATCAGGGGTGTGGATATCTTTAGAACCATGGTTTGATTCTAGGGTTTGAATGCATTACAATAAGATGGCACTCAAGTAATCTTAAATAAAATATGTGTTTGACAACACTGACAAAAAATATAAAAGATGTATCCCTAAAGTGTGCAAAAGAGGGAGGCAGGTCCTGATATTAAAAATAAGGGGGAAAACTAAATTAAAAAATGTAAACACGAAACACGAAGTAACATCTCGCCGATTACTAGAAGCGATGCTAATTCTTAGAAATGAAATTGTATGGACATTCAAAACTACAGACCAAGGATCTATTTAGCAACAATAAATACATCATATAAACTGAGTTTGAATCATAGACAGATATCTTAGCAGAAGAGTAGAAAGACTGCTTTGAGGTAATTTACTAAGTAGCTATTGGTAAGCAGAGCAATTATTTCAGACAATACGGAAAATGTTAAACATGACGTGGTTTGATAAAAGAAAGAAGCATACCACACACCCGGAAAAGCTCTGCATGAGTAACAAATAAAATAAGCAATATGTCGATAATGGTACCATGTTAAAACGTTGAACTGTTTTCGTATGAAAAGTAATTTATGCAAGAATATTTTATCTTTGTCCATTTAATCACACTACCATGAATTATAAATGTTATGGCGACACAATAAGCCATCTCTTCTACTTAGATTATTTAAACCCAGATAGAAGAAACTATATCCATCTCAATATCTGCGACAACTTCACTCAGATTCAGCTGTGGCGTCATGATGAGTATGAGATTAGATATGACAAGTTAGTTCTAATACATTACTCTAATACAAAGTAATTAATTCCAAAAAATAACGAAGTAATTTTCGACACTGAAATCAGGTTCTTTTAATAGGTACGCACATAAAAATTGTCAAGTGTAGAGGAAGTAATACTACGAAGTATTTTGTACGAGGCTTCTACAGTCCTGCCAAAGCACCGCACTTAATGGCTTCTAATTTAGGTGCACACGTTTCGAGTCAATAGCATCAGTCTTAATTCTTGATTGGTTCTTTATTTTATCAATTCTGAAGCAATGAAAAGCAAAAATGAACTCAGACGAATTAAAATCAGAATGTAAAGGAATATAAAAAATATTAGCATAAGCAGTGTTCCAGCACGGCCGCAGTTAAATGACTGAAACAATTAAAGAATAAAAGAATACTAGAGAATTCAAATCCAACATAAAGTAATGTACATGCACTTTAATACAGAGAAAGTGTGCAATTATAATAAGAGAACTGGAAAATTGCAATGAATAGTGATCGCAGATCTTTATACTTTAAGTGCATGCTTTAGAATTCAATCAGTTCAAAATATCTCCTTAAAATCTGGCCATTACTTAAGATTCTGTCGCAGAAACATTGAATGAACTTGTAAGCGGGACAAATTCTGAGCAGAACAGTGATAACTGCCGTGATTAGAAACGCTCGACACCCAATTAAAAAGCCAACTTGCCAATAAACTTTAACAACACTCTCCATAGTAGCAACTAATGAGCTGAGATAGTACAAAACACAGCTGTAAAATGGTAGACAATTTTAGCATGGTAAACTAATTATCTTAAATAATTTGTTATTATCCAAGGCAGTTGGATACTGGAACCGAATCATACAAATAAACCAGTGTTTATTCCACTCGTTTACGTGTTTCATAATCTTATTACTTCTATATTAGATATTACATCAACATTTTCCCAAATATAATATATATATATATACATTTCATATCAACATATATGTACACCTATGTATACAACCGTGCCGAGAAATTAACTAACAGACTAATCTGCAGAACGATCCACGGTAGTTCAAAACATCAACTCTGTTACAAAAAGGAAGTTGATTCAAAGAAGTGTGGGTTTGATTGCTACGCGTTCAAATGCTCATTTATTTCTGTCGGGAATTTTTATGCCCCAATATTTTACAATTTTCTAGAGACAATACACCGTAAACGCTTATAAGTTTGAAGCTTATATTTTTTATTTACAGAATTTTCTCTCGGCACCGTTTCTTAATTTAACGCAGAATACGCACTCTTGTTTACACATCACTATGAAATGATAGAAATTATTGGGCAAATTAGTGTAATCGGTCAGAAACCGTATCGCAACAATAAGAGGCATGGGTTCGATTCCCATGCGTACTAATATCCTATTTTTTCCTTTTGAGGTGGGGGTACCGAATATGAGACTATATTATATAGCCAATACAAAGTGAACGCTTATATGCTTAAAGCATATAATTATTATTTACAGAATATTATTCAACCACTCATTCGCAGCCTCTTCAAATCTTTGTCACTAACTCATTTCTCAACCCAATTCAAAACTGTCAACTGTTATGTAATAGTTCCCTGCCCAGCTATATTTTGGCATTAAAATATTGAAATTTGGTTTCAGTGGGAAAAAAAGTTACGTTAAAATATGTGAAGTCCACAAAATCGATTTTGAATGAAAGTAACCTTGTTATTTTAAAAGCAAAATATATTTTATTTAAGCTTAAATGATAAAACAAAACGAGAGGAATCTAAAAATGTCAATTTTTCAAGAGAATTTATTTTTAGTGTAAGGAAGTTGTGAAGCCAAAAGTAGAAAGAAAAAAGAAAAAAAAAGAAAAGTAACGCCTCCAATCGACTTGGAATCCAAAACACTTTCTTGATTTAAAAGTAATCTATATTTTATTTAATCTCAAATGATAAATCATAACGTGAGGAATCTAAAAATTCTAATTTTATGCAATAAAATTTTGTAGAAAAAAAAGGTATGAGGTAAAAAGTGATAAAAAATAAGTGACGTTTGATTTTTAAAAAATTATATAAGCTATATAAACTATTATATATAAAATATACGCCGTTGTTTCCCTTGCATCACAGTAAAATTTCTTCTCTCCTTTTCTTTGCTGCCATGAGAGAAAAGCCTATTTAGAGACACTTTAAATGCTACAAATATATGAAAAAAAATGCACAGATGATTTGAATCAATTAGGTGCATTTGTTTTTGCTTCTTTTAGTTACTAATTAATGATTAAATATTTAATTAAACTTATAATTATCACTCTGATTAGTAATTAACTTTCTAGTTTGAATGAGTGTTTGCTTGACCAATATATTGATTGTTTATACCTTGCATTTAGGTTGTTTCAAACAATATTTAGCATTTCCTGCACAACAACTTGCGATTTTTGACTACTACAATGAAAAACAATTTTAGATATACCAGTCACTGATTTTCTGTTTATTATCATTTTTTGGCATGATCTAACAAACTAACCGTTATTTAAAACTCATTGAATATGTTGGCAATCTAACACTACAGTCCAACATCAAGTTGTAAATACCCACCAACTTTCTAGAATAAATGTATTTCTGTTAATTTATTCTAATAATTTTCTCTACAAAGTTGGTGGGTATTCCACGAGAGCATGGCTCCACGTGCCGCGGGGTGGATGCATTCGCTTATTTTCTAATCTTAATTACAATTTTCGATTTTATCATAAGCCAGTGTAACTAAAGTGCTCTTACAATTCAGCTTTCAGTTATTTTGATTTATACTTATTCTTATTTTAATTCAATTATTAAACATGAAAAATAATTGAAAAACCTATTTAAAAAAGTATTAAATAAAAATTTAAAAAAATTTAATTATAGATGATTACTTGTCACTATTAAATTGCATTGCCTGAAGAAAAGTGGATTACAAAAAAAAAATGGAGTCACATGCAGGTTGATGTTTTTAAGTTATTAAAGCTGGAAAAGTACCTGACCAATTATTATAATCTAGAAAAGTACACGACAAGCATATTTATACATAAAATATTGCAGCTATATTTATGATTTAAAAATATATTTAGATTAAAAAACTAAAAACAATACCTTTTATTAGCTGCTCTATAATTTAAAAAATTAACTCAATAAATTTAGGCTGACTGTTAGCAAAGAATAACATTTTTTAATAGCCCCATTCAAGATGTTTTTTGAAAGTTTTTGAATACTCCCATATCTGTACGCAGTAGGTATATTGAGGTACTTACCTCCCACGACATTTCATACCATATGGGCTATGTAGCACCTCGCCAAGATTTTTCTTATATGGTATACTACCTACCGAAGCAAAATTTTAATTAGGAAGAATACCCGTCTCTCCGGAAAATATCGCTTTACCCTCCCCTAAGCCTCAACCTTACCATAAATGTATCAAGTGAACTTTCTCGTTTTTTGAAACTTCCAGAAGACCAGTCTTTTGGTATCTTTATCAATAACTTATAGTGTACCAATTTTTATCAAAAAGATGAGAAAAAAAGGGGATTTCAGTTGAATACTACTTTAGAAGTTTTAGTACTTCTTAAAAATATGTAAGTGAAAAAAATCATTTTGAATGGGGCTGTCGAAATTTATTTTATTCTTTGCTAACAATTATGAAAGTTTAATAAAGTTGAATTTATTGTTTGAGGTCTTTTTCTTTATAGAGTAGCTAATAGAAGCTATTATTTTTAGTTTTTAAATCAGAATATACTTCGACTACAGTTGCGATATTTTAAGTATAGATATGCTTGTCTTGTACTTTTCCAAGTGTTATATCATAAGAATATAAACCTCCATGCGACTGCATTTTACACCGCAATACATACATACATACATACATACATACATACATACATGGATGGATGGATGGATGGATGGACATGCATGCATGCATGCATGCCCTCCGTCGGTTACGACGATGAGGGTTCCGGTTGATCCGAATCAACGGAACAGCCTGCTCGTGAAATTAATGTGTAAGTGGCTGAGCACTCCACAGACACGTGCACCCTTAACGTAGTTCTCGGGGATATTCAGCGTGACACAGAGAGTGACAAGGCCGGCCCCTTGAAATACAGGTACAACAGAAACAGGAAGTAAGAGTGAGAGAAAGTTGTGGTAAAAGAACAACAGGGATCACCACCATCCCCTGCCGGAGCCTCGTGGAGCTTTTAGGTGTTTTTGTCTCAATAAACACTCGCAATGCCCGGTCTGGGAATCGAAACCGCGATCCTATGACCGCGAGTCCGCTGCCCTAACCACTGGGCCATTGCGCCTCCACATACATACATACATACATATATAATATATATTATTATATAATATATATATTATTATATATATATAATATATATATATATATTATATAATATATATATATAGATAATATATATATAGATATATATATATATATATATAATATATAATATATATATATATATATATATATATATAATATATAGCTTATATATATATATGTATATATAGAATATATATATATATGTATATATATATATATATATAGATATATATTGTATATATATTATATATATATATAGTATATATATATAATATATATATATTACTATATATATATATATATATATAGATATATATAATATATATATGTATATATATATATATATATATATATATATATAATTATATATATGTATATATATATAGATATAATATATATATATATATATATCCCACAGGCGATAGATATATCGGCAGGATGCCATACATGGTTGCTTCAGGAAGTAATGCTTATAGATCAATAGGAATTCAAAGAAAAACGTAGTAGATAAATACAATAAAGCCAAAGAACCACTAAAAAGCATCAGAAAAATATAAAAGTAAATAAGATAGTTTTATTAAAGAAATTGTCTTCTAAAAAAAGATACGCCTACAAATATAGATCTATTTCCTAAAGAAAGTTAAGTGGAACATGCCAGTATTAATTTAAATGAATGAAACGTATGGTGAAAGGAGAATAAATAGATATGGTGAAAGGAGATAAATAAATAAAACAAGCAAATAAATATAATGGATAGTACACAGAAAACAAAAAGTAGAAAAATAAGGTTAAGAAATCAAATACGAGGACTTTAGTTGAAATTTCATGCCCTGTTGATTTTGAAAGATGTTGGCGTTATTTGAAGAACATTAACATGTTATCAACATGCACACATAAAGACATTATGTAAATAGTCACAGACGTAAGCACACAGATATTAGATATATATATCGGTGCGCTTATGTCTGTGATCTATATATATATATATATACATATATGTGTATATATATAATATATATATATATATATATATATATATATATATATATATCTATATATATATATATATATAATATATACTATATATACATACATACATATATTATATATATATATATATATATATATATATATATATATATATATATATATATATATATATACCTGTATAAGTCAGTAAATGCTGGGGTTGTGTTAACCGCAGGTGGAGAAAATATAGGAAAGGAAAAATAATAATACTAATTATTATTTTTTCCTTTCCGATATATATATATATATATATATATAGGAAAGGAAAAATAATAATAATAAGGCAGAAGGCTAAACTGAAAGCAAATTTTAATTTAAATGGGTGTAAGAAAGATTAAGAAAGGAAATCAAAGCGTCTTTCATTGCAAGGCAAATTTTCAGAATGAGGAAGGGGGAAAAATTTTGAAGATGAGGAAGCGGAAAAAAATTATAATGTTGTGGGTGGAAATGTATGGAAGTATTTTGAGGTTGGGTGTGTTACTGTGTTGGATGGTTTTCAGTATGTTCTTGTCGAGTTTCTTGGCACGTTTTTTTCCTTAGTCTATGAGTGTGGAGGGATATTGGCGTTGTAATAGTGTGTTTGTTTTGAGGTCTTGAAGGCGTATTTCTCGTGTGGTTGTGTCCGAGACAATGATGCAAATCCTTTTAGCTAAGTTGAAGGGGATATTTATCTTGGTGTGTTTTGGGTGGCATAAACTGAAGAGGAGGTATTATTGTGAGTCTGTAGGTTTGTGGTAGATGTCGGTTGTGGTTTGGTTGTTAGGTGTTTTTATAATTAGGCGATCAAGAAAAGGGAGATGATGTTTGCTGAATTCCATAGTGAATTGAATGTTGGGATGTATGTTGCTAAGTGTGGTTTCGAATTCCAGAAGTTTTTCATAAGATTCTTTCCATATGATGAAACAATAATCTAGGTATCTTTTCCAGTTTTCCATTAACTAGATGTGGAAAAGGTGTTTAAATTTCTGGCGTGATATCCAATAGAGTGATTGTTCGAAGAAGCCTATAATGAGGTTGGCAAGGACTGATGCAGCTTTGGTACTAATTGCGATACCACAGTTTTGACGGTAGTATGTATTTTCGAACAGGAAGTAATTGTTTGTCAGAATGAACTTGAATGATTCCATAATGAAGGTCTTACTAATGAAGTTAGGAAATGCTTCTGAGTGTTTCTCCAGTCATAAATCAATTGCTTCAATATCATATTCATGTGAGATATTGGTATAGAGGTTGATAACAGCAAAGGAAACCAAGTATGCCTCTTCGTTGTTGTTTTCGAGAGGTGCTTGTGCATGTCAAGATCATCTCTAAAGAAACTTTTGATGTCACTGAGGTAAGGTTTCAAAAGAATGTCCAGGAAATTGCTTAAGCGGTGTGTTTCGCAGGAGATGCCAGCTATGATAGGTCTTAGCTTTCAGTCCACCGGTGCCTGGATATTGATGTGGATGTCAGAGGAGAGTTTACAGGTTTCGGTGGTGGATGAGTTTTAATGGATTTTAAGGAGGCCATAGAAAAAATAGAAGAAAGAATGAGAGAAAAAGTACAGCAGGTTTTGCCACCACGTTCTGTCGGAGCCTCGTGGAGCTTTAAGTGTTTTCGTTCAATAATGACTCACAACGCCCGGTCTTGGAATCGGAACAGCGATCCTACGACCGCGAGTCCGCTGCCGTAACCAATGGACCATTGAGCCTCCACTTCATAATATATAATATACGGTATATATATATATATATATTCCACTCATGATTAGGTCTGCACAGCCAAAACAGCAGTCTTTGATAAAATAACGAATTTACGCACCTCAAGTTCTGAACTTATCAAATTCCAACCATCATTCCATCCCCCATCTCGGTTAGTCACGCTACCCTAACATGTCACCTATTAGGGTAGTGTCACTATTTTCAACAGTTTAATAACAAGGCTTAAATTATAAGCAATATTTCCATGAATTTAGGACAGCTTCATAACAAATGTTAAACTAAAATCTATGTGATTTCTATAAACAAAATATGTTTATAAAATACTGTGATCAAATGTCCTGCCCCATTCCTATACATGAAAAATTATACAAACCACGTGCACACAGAAACAATTGCAGCTTGTGTGCAGATGCGAATGAAAGGCGAGCTTTTGTTTTGTTTTTTGTTTGTAGTAGGCCCTGATCATACTTTGCGTCAGTTTATACACACTCACACACACATATACATGTGTATATAAACTTACGCAGGGTATGATCAACGACTACTAAAAAAAAATTCTAGCCTCTGTGCGGGGACCACCACGGATTGCTGGTCTGCCTACAAAAGATCCTATCTGGGGATGACGGCAAACTGACTGGACCCCAAGACACGTACGAGGCAACACACCGTCCTGACCTGTTCTCGGTTCGGAGGACATCATACCTTTGATGTCTCGCTTAATCCCTATTGGACACCCATTTCAAGATCTATCTGCAAGCCAAGGTGACCAGGACCACGACGGACAACGGGAAAAACTTTGTCGAAACATTTATGCAGTTTGGTACAGAAGTTGAACTCTTGCCAAATATTTCTCAGGCTGCTGCTGATCTGGACGTGTAGGGCGTGGAGGCTGTGGACATGGACGTTGACCCGAGGTTGGGTATGTAGATGAAGTTGAATACATCTCTGTTGATGCTGTACTTGACGAGCCCGGCGGCCAAACTCTCAACTTGGCAGTGAACATGAAGTGCGCAGCTCATACCTTTGGCTTGGTAGCCAACATGGATGCCGACAAGGCTCTTGACAGCGCTTCTTTCAAGTCGGCATACAAGAAGGCCATGTCCAAAGCACAGCGGCTGGGGAATCTGCACAGTGGCGAGGGACAGCATTCTGGACGCGTTGAAGAGGAGGCTGTTGATCTTCAACAGTACCTGTTGGAACTCTACCTATGATTCTTTTGTTAACCTCAACAACCTGCTGTAGAAGAATAGGGGAGCTGTCCACAGGGTGATGACACAGTTGAAGCTGCAGACTTTCAGTGATTCTAATGTCGCTCTCCCTTTTGATTCGTTTAATACTTTTTGTAAAGTAAATAAAGTGCATGTTGGCTGAAAAACTAATGATTAATCTCATTTGTTCACTTAATTATTTACGTACATCTTGATCATCTTTTGAGCTTGGCATTCTATACCTTTTTGGAAAGCTCTATGTCTAACTACAACATGGAAACTTCAGGTCTCTAGGTCTGTTTTCAAGGGTTTTAGAGCCCCCCCCCAAAAAAAAGCCCACCGAATCTTAATTCATACGATAAAAGTTAGCGGTTACCAGTTAGCGTTAGCTTCCGGTATTTTTTATACCTGTTTAGCGGTTTAGCGTTTGCAATGTCAATTTTTTATTTAGACGGTTAGGGGTTATCGAAGCTAACACTTTGGTTAGCTGTATACATATATACATACATATATACATACATACATACATATATATATACATACGCACACACACACACACACACACACACACACACATATATATATATATATGTATGTATATATATATATGTATATATATATATATATATATATATATATATATATATATATATATATATATATATATATATACACGCGCGCGCAGCCAACGAAATATATCTTCATTGACTAGACCAAATCGACGGCAAACATCCAGCGTCAAATATAACAAGTGCACAAGTAGAACACAGTCAACACGTAGTTTTATTTAGAATATATTTGTCAACACATGTGCATAGAATATATTCCTCACAGACGCAAGCGAAATTTTCAGAATATTGACAACACGTTTTATTTTCCGGATGTTGATAAAATGTGCAACCACGCACAAAATGACAGCTTCCAAATCCTGTTTTCTCTATGGTGAAAATTAGCAAAAATTAAACCTCTATAACTTTTAATTAAAAATTTTATGGTAAAAGTGAAATATCTCCTGAGATTCAGCTTGGAAAACTACATTAACGTATCAAATTTTAAAAGTTTTGATGAACTTTGAATTTTCGAAAATTGGCAGTGAATCTGATATGATCCAAAGAATCTTTCTTTTCATAATCATATGCATTACTGAATGTAGGGCATAATTCGCAAAAGTTTTCTGAAATTCCAAAACCATAAAAAAGTTGAGGGGTTACATATGGTGTTTCAAACAAATTCCGCCTTTGGTCTTTTATATTTTTATTGGTTCTTTTTCTTTTCTTCATGTGAAAGTATGCTGTTAATAGAAACTATGTTTAATGTCACTTAATCTAATTAGTGATCAGCTTCTATTTAAATTATTACTGCATATTAGTGTTTTGTGCCATAATGTGTGTATATGCGCCTGTAGGTGCAACCGCGGGTATGTATGTATGTACATATATATATATATATATATATAGGAAAGGGAAAAAATAATAAGGCAGAATGCTAAACTGAAGGAAAATTTTAATGTAAATTGGTGTAAGAAAGATTAAAAGAGGAAATCAAACCAGCTTTCATTGAAAGGCAAATTTTTAGGATGAGGAATATTTGGCAAGAGTTCAACTTCTGTACCAAACTGCGTAAATGTCTCGACAAAACTTTTACCGTTGTCCGTCGTGGTCCTAGTCACCTTGTCCTGCAGATGGAACTTGTAATGGGTGTCCAATAGGGCCTGGGCGAGACATCAAAGGTATGATGTTCTCTTAGCCGACAGCAGGTCAGGACAGCGTGTTGTCTCGTGTGTGTCTTGTGGTCCAGTCAGTTTGACGTCATACCCAGATAGGACCCTTTGTAAGCAGACCAGCAATCAGTGGTTGTCGCCACACAGAGGACATCCTTGAGCAATCTGTAATTAGAAATGATAAATTGTAAAGAGACATACGTTGTTAAGTTAAAAACTTATACAAACCACATGCACACAAAAACAATTGCAGCTTGCCTGGAGATGCGGATGAGAGGGTAGCTTTTTTTTAGTAGGCGTTGATCATACCCTGCATCAGTTTATATACATATACATATATATATATATATATATATGAAGGCGCATGGCTCAGTGGTTAGAGCTTACGATCGTGAGGTTGTGAGCTCGAATCCCGGACCGGGCTGCGTGTTGTGTTCTCGAGCAAGGCAGTTTATTTCACGTTGCTCCAGTTCACTCAGCTGTAGAAATGAGTTGCGACGTCACAGGTGCCAAGCTGTATCGACCTTTGTCTTTCCCTTGGATAACACTGGTGGCGTGGAGAGGGGAGGCCGGTATGCATGGGCGACTGCTGGTCTTCCATAAACAACCTTGCCCGGACTTGTATCTAGGAAGGTAACTTTCTAGGTGCAATCCCATGGTCATTCATGACCGAAGGGGGTCTTTACCCTTTATATATATATATATATATATATATATGTGCGTGCGTGTGTGTGTGTGTGTGTTTAAACTGACTCAGAGTATGAAAATGAAAAACAAAACAAAAGCTCGCCTTTCATCTGCATCTGCTCACAAGCTGCAATTGTTTCCGTGTGCACGTGGTTTGTATAACTTTTCATGTATAGGAATGGGGCAGGACATTTGATTGCAGTATTTTATGACCATATTTTGTTCATAGAAATCACATAGATTTTAGTTTAACATATGTTATGAAGCTGTTCTAAATTCATGGAAATATTGCTTATAATTTAAGCCTTGATATTAAACTGTTGAAAATAGTGACATTACCCTAATAGCTGACATGTTAGGGTGGCGTGACTAACCGAGATGGGGGACGGAATGATAGCTGGAATTTGATAAGTTCAGAACTTGAGGTGCGTAAATTCGTTATTTTATTAAAGACTGCTGTTTCGGCTGTGCAGACTTAATGATGAGTGGAATATATATATATATATATATTCCGTGTATTATATATTATGAAGTGGAGGCTCAATAGTCCAGTGGTTATGGCAGCGGACTCGCGGTCGTAGGATCGCTGTTCTGATTTCCAGCCCGGGTGTTGTGAGTCTTTATTGAGCGAAAACACCTAAAGCTCCGCGTGAATCTGGCAGATGTGGTGGCAAAACCGGCTGTACCCTGTCTCTCATTCTTTCTTCATTTTTCTGTTGTACCTGTATTTCAAAGGATCAGCCTTGTCACACTCTGCGTCACGCTGAATCTCCCAGAGAACTACATTAAGGGTGCTCGTGTCTGTGGAGTGCTCAGTCACTTGCACGTTAAATTCACGTGCAGGATGTTCCGTTGACATAACCGACGTAGTTCCACGATACGATATATTATGGCATTTATTTCATTTACATTTAAGAAAATATGATGTACGCCATAATAATTTAATAAACTTGTATAATTTTAATTTATAAAAACCTTGCAAGATAATGCTCGAGCAGTTAATGGCTGGCCAAGATCATCCTGCCCAGGTTGCGGCAGAACATCGACGTCTTGATCAGGCTGACAAAAGTGGGAAGACTCCACGACATGCAGCGGTAGCATGCTGTCGACAAACAGGTCTACAATCCTTTTGTCTACCATAGACTGACGTACATCAGTGCCAGCATTTTGGGCAAACAATTCACCAATACTGGGCTGGCGTGCTTTCTTTGCACATGACTGTGACGACTGGCTACTGGCGTCTTATAACGTGTACGCGTAGTATGCACGCACATACACACGCCTATATACGCTCATACCCGCACACGTCTATATATGCACACACACACGCACGCATAAAAAAGATCATACAAACGTCTATACAAAGAAAAAACAGGGTTAAAGGCAAAAGTACAGGAAAATGTGTAAAAACACTGAGTAAAGCACATCTATATACGCACATACTCGCATGCACGCACACACGCACACAACTATATACGCACATATCCGCACACATACACACGCGCGCACAAAAAGAATCCCTATACACGTCTATATACGCATAGGGAAAAAAGCAGAGTGGAAGTTAGAACACAGAAAAATTATGTGTAAAAAATATATAAGCAATAAACCTAAAAACCAATATCTCTATAAATATGTAAGAAATATATGTATAAAAAATATAAATAAAAATATATAAGAAATATAAGTAAAAAGTATAAAGAGATAAAAAGCTTGTGCGTGGACTCAATATAGAAAGCAAGTTCTATCTGAAGTCTCAGGGGGACCAAAAACTTAACAGATATTTGGCCACATATGGGCATGATCCGAATATTTGTGGCCATACATTAATCTTCACCGCAAAATATAACATCACACTTTTCACAATGCCATTTCAATACTTGAACTTGAACACATGTACTTTTAATTTAAAAAGGAAAAAAAATCCAGTCGAAAGTTCGAATGCATTCGAACATACCATTATTATTCTACATATTATTCTAGCAGTATGTTTAATGTGTGGTGAGAACAATCCCGTAATGAATGAATGCAAAAAAAAAAAAAAAAGAAGATAACAAGCAAATCTATCCCGTCAATGAATGCAAAATAGCTAAAAATTACAAATATATCTGACTGCTATCTGTTTGCCTTTATAAGTCACTATTTTAAAGTAAGTTATGAATCAGTTTGTCAGATCTCAGCTGTTTTTCAAGCGAGGATATAAGTTTCAACGACAAACAAATGTCGTTCTTATTGACATTCGTTTGCATCGTGATTTTCTTTTTTTCTAGTGGTTATTGGAATTCTGTCAAACAGCCGTATACTTTGTAATGTTATTGGCACAAAATACTGGCGTGTTAAATAAACTCAGCTTTTGATTTGGTATCTCTCCTGATCTCTATTCCCTTTACATCTCTTTTCATGTTTCTATATTATCTATGTTTCTATCTTTCTCTCTGCGTCTCCCTCTCCCCTCCACATAGTCCCACAAACACAAATACATCAATATGCGTTTAGGTATAGAAACATAAAGTATACGTACATGCCTGCACACACATATATAGGAAAAGTATGTATGTTTGCGTGAATGCAGCCGTATATGTATATATCTATATCTACACACACACACATACATACGAATATATATATATATATATGTGTGTGTGTGTGTGTGTGTGTGTGTGTATGTATGTATATAAACATGCATATGTACACACACACATATATATATATGATTGTATATTTATGTATATATCGATGTCTGTATATAAGTGCATACGTATATATCATATATGTGTATACGCGCACACACACACCGCATACACACACATTTTTAAGTTGTAAAATATTTGACAGTCACAGTATTTGAAGACAAATTGTCTTAATTTATAAATTATCGGTTATATAGAAAAATTGGACAGAGCAAAATCAAAAATATTCGAGAATGTCAAGGAATTAAAGATTAATCCAAATATGAATTTATGAATTTCAAAGCAAAAAATCTCGTTTACTGCATTACATGTTTACAATGCAATGAGAACTACATCAGCGGAACAGGATCAGAATTAAACATAGGAATAGTGTACATATAAAAAAAAATTTAATTAAAAGAAAAGAGAGAAAAATCACAGATCCATTTCTTAGGAATGTTTTCTGTATTGAGCATCTAGGCATGTGAGCATATAGAAATTTCAAAATATTCAGTTTTTACAATTAAAGGAAGGAAATGATCAACTACGAAAGGCAAAATAAGAATAATTTATAAAAATTATAAATATGAATATAAACCAGCAAAGTCAACACCACAACTGAAAACAACTTCTTTAATGCTGATTATCTTATGACACGCATATTTGAAAAACCAAAACAACGCAATGTCATGAAGTTTAAATTTTTCACGTTCGCAACCGAATGTATTGGTCAATCTGTAAATAGTCGCTTATGATTTGTGATATAAATAGTACATGCTTATGATTTGTTATTGATGAAATTGTTTTAATTTTATTGTTTTGTAATCTATTAACTGTGTTAATTTATGGTTGGTACAATTCATGTTATATTCTCGCATTTACAAAATTTAGACAATGTGTTCATCTATCTAAAATTAGTATTTTATTTTTTTAAATCCTTTTTTTATTTTATCTAGTTTCAGCTCACGATCTGTGGCCATGCTGGGGCACCGCCATTTGGTATTGCTACATGATTTTACTTCACGGATGCTTTTTAGCAATTTCCATTTGGTGCATGAGAGAGTTCGACGCAGCTGCCCTCATCTGCACCTCCTGCCGTGAAGCTGGTTCATCTGGGACACCTGACAGGAAGAGATCCAGTTTTATTTTAAAGACATCTGCACCCAACCCATGCAGGTCTCTCAGGTTCTTCCGGGGGATATTGAAGAGCTGTGGGCCTCTGAAGCCCAGGCTATCACAGTATATTGTCCTACATCTTGATGGCAAATTTGGAGTCCTTAGCACTATGCAATGGCGCCCAGTTCTAGCATTTGTGTAACTCTCGATGCCAAAGTTTGGGACAAGTCCCTCTAGGATCTTCCTATTATTATAATATATTTTATATTTTGCGCTTTAGATTTCCTAATAGGCTGTGTTCTCAGACGGATTTGTTGCGTTGTATTTTTTTTACTGTATTGATCTATAGTTTGATGCATTAGATTTTTGAAGTGACATGTATTGATTAGCTCAGTCTTCAACGAAAGAGGTTGCAACGCAAACATACGTCACTTCATCGTGAAATAAGATTATGAATGTCTCCAAACGGTGACAATTAATTTAGCAGCTTTAGTGTTTCGAATGAACTACAAGTAATTCGGGTCTTCTTCCGAAAATATATGCAAACAATGATAAAATGAATAAAATTAGATTACACTCCAGTGTTTCACACATTTCTAACAGAAAATCTGTCCCTCAAATCTATCTATCTATCTATCTATCTATCTATCTATCTATCTATCTATCTATCTATCTATCTATCTATCTATCTATCTATCTATCTACTATCTATCTATCTATCTATCTATCTATCTATCTATCTATCTATCTATCTATCTATCTATCTATATATATATCTATCTATATATATATATATATATATATATATATATATTTATATATGTGTGTGTGTGTGTATGTGTGTGTGCGTGTAAAAGGTTGACAAGGAACACACGAGTTGATATATATGGAAAAAAGTCAAGGTAGAAAATGCTAAAATAATTTTATTAAGAACATATTAGTACCGGTTTCACTCATTGAGACTTTTTCAACTGTAAGTATGGAACACAATTAAATTTTGGAAAAGTTTTTTCAAAGAATATTTGCACAGTATTCAAATACAAGGGGCATTTTCGTTGTTTCTGCACGTCTCTGTCTCTCTTGTTTACTCTTGTGGGTTCGAGGTCGTTGTGAATTCTTGTTGTTATTAATAATAATAATAACAACAATAATAATAATAATAATAATAATAATAATAATAATAATAATAATAAGAAGAAGAAGAAGAAGAAGAAGAAGAAGAAGAAGAAGAAAAAGAATGCGGGAGTACCATGATAGTAGTAGGATGTTAAATGACTTGTTGTTGGTGATAGTAGTGATTGAATAGTAAAGTAAGGAAGTAGGTGGCGAGGAAGAAGAGGACGAAGAAGAAGAAGGGGAAAGAGAAGAGAGAATAATAAAGTATGCAGGTGGTATGATAGTTGTAGGATATTAAATGGCCACGTGACGTAAAACTGATTCGTTATGGATTATAGCAGTGATTGAGACTGCTTTTTAATGAATTCGTGTGAATCTCTCGAATGTATCATTTTTAATATTTGTGTGTGTGTGTTTGTGTTATTCTAAGGCCGTGGTAGATATGTCGTTTGTTGTAGATTCGATCTAAAGGGGTCTGTATTTTGTAACAAAGAGAGTCTCAACTAATTCGTGGGCTACATGTATCATCCGTGAACTGATAGAGGGGACAAAAATTCTGAAGCTTGGATTTTTGTTATTGGCACAAACGTCAGTGTATTGGCTGAATGCTATTTTTCTGTTTGGGGGAATTTTGATCTGGGATTTGTGCAGTGCCATTCGTGTTTTGTTTGGCCTATGTATTGCTCTTGACACCCAGAGCAGGTTAGTGCGTATACCAGGTTCTCCGAAACACATGTGCAGCTGCTTTTCACTGTGAAACGTTGTCCTTGTTTGAAGGAGAACTCTGATCCCTCAATTAAATTGACGCATTTCCCACAGTTGTGTCTTATGCATTTTTTTACTGACGGCTTCTGTGTTGTTGAGCGTATTAGGAGACTGTTAGGAGCGTATTAGGAGCATATTAGGAGCGTGTTAGGAGACTTTTCAAAGATTTGGGTTGTCTCTTGCTTTTTATGATGGCGTGTGTTTGGAGGATGAAGTTCATTCTGTGGTCCTTTTTTAGAAGGGGAATGTTTTGTAGGCTGGTGTTGAAGGCTTCATTGTGAAGAGGGTTGTGTGTGGAGATGCATAGTAGGGCTTTTGGTTATAAATCCTTCTTTAATTTGGGATGTTTGAGTTCGTGGATGTAGAGTTGTAGGGCACGTTAAAAGCATATGTCAATTGTTGTAGGTGGGTAGTTCCTTGTGATGA
>NC_042998.1:173060764-173078264 GCF_006345805.1 Octopus sinensis
TGATGTTCCCGAGAGCAAAGAAGATGATGATGATAATAATAAGAATAATATTGATGATGATAATTATGTCGATGAAGGGAAGATGATGATGGTAACAATGGAGTGGTAGATAAGAAGATATAACTCAAGGATTTTCAACCACAATTTTTATCTATGGACTCTTTTGAGTATTATTTTATTTTGGTGGACCTCCATAGCCATTCTGTTTTTCAAAACAATTTATATAGATATCTTCAAAATTCCTTATTTTTATCATACATTAAATTGTGTAAGTTGGACTTTGTAAAATGTCAGAGAAAAAATGTTTCTTGCAATACATACCAGTACATACGTCTAAAGCAAAACTTTTTCAGGGGCCCTTAAAATGCTGTTGTGGATCTCCAGTTTACAATTTTGCTACGTGAAACCACAAAAATCTTACATGGACCCTCAGGGGCTATGTGGACCCCGGTTGAGAACAACTGATATAGCTAATGGTGATAGTACGTTTGCAGTATTATAAATGCACAAAATTGTAGTTATAAGATTGTTGTTTCTGATGCTTCGGTCAGCTGAACTCGTACACAGAACAAAGTACTGAAAATGTTCCAGTTTTGTTATTCTGGTTACGCATTTGTCTTTGCAACTCACTCTGGCTATCTGTTTGTGCTTTTCTTTACTTAGTCGTGATTCGCAGCCATGACCAAATAGTTTGTATTACACTTTTGTTAATAGGTTTAGGTGGCTCTATACTCGATAACAGACATAATCACTGTCTCGTCCACCCCATCCTTCACCCAGAAGAACATCGTTGTTGTCACAGCTGGAGGAAGACAGAGCTGCATTGGCATAAAACTGCTACTCATTTTCTGCGAAGTGGACTGGAGCAATGTGAAATTATGTACTTTGGCCAATGACAAAACCTACCGTTCGATCCTGAAATCGAACCTACAAAATTGTAATCATAAACCCAACGCTTTAACCATTAGGCCTAAGTAGAGTACCTTTACATAGACGTAATATCGCCGAATGGTTAAAACGTTTCTTTGCAATCATGTGAGCTAGCTTTTGATATATCAGTTGAATCTAAAACAAACATGAGGATTTTGTCTTCATGTTTATGAGCGTGAGATAAGATGAAGTATAAGATAACTCCGCATACAAACAGAGATGATTATAAGAGTGGAATGCAAAAGCTTAGATTGGGATTTGGATATAAACTGGATGGTATTATATATATATATATATATATATATATATATATATATATATATATATATCTGCGTGTGTGTGTGTGGTGTGTGTGTGTGTGTGTTTCCTTGATACGAGGTTAGTAAAAGTGTGTCGCTTAAGAATATATAGTATTTGCGAGTGGAGATAGCTTTCGTCACTAGTTGATGATTGTCTCACACTGAGGACGGTTTGTGTGAGTATCACTTAAGGCTAGAGTTGGGAGCGATGACCTCCCTTACAAACACTATATACCGACACGGACTGTATGTCGTCAGCCAGCTGGAAAAGATATTTCCCTGGGGCTAAAACAACAGTAGCAACGTCTTTTACAGGAATGCCACGTTATGTTGGCATATAAACATTGCTATCCGGTACTGTTACTGTATTTCTCTTGCTCAGAGAAATAAAACACGTTTTTCTCGGTATTAGATCACAGACTGTGTGTTCCTTAAAGAATATATAGTATTTGAGAGTAGAGATAGCTTTCATCAGTAGCTGGTGATTGTCTCACACTGAGGACGGATAACATCGAGAAACCTAGGTGTGTGAGTATCACGTAAGGCTAGTGATGGGAGCGATGACCTCCCTTGCAAATGCTATATACAGACACATACTGTGTACCATTAGCCAGTTGGGAAAAATATTTTCCTGGGGTTAAAACAAGAGTAGCATCGTCCTTTACAGGAATGCATAGTTATGTCGGCATATAAGCAATACTATATATATATATATATTTGTTCCACGTCCTCGCGTTGTTGTGTTTTCTCTTTGTTCATGTTTGGATTAACTATATATATAAATATATATCCCGAAGTCGCTGACCTAAAGCCAACGTTTAAAGTCAACTCCATATATATATGCATATTTACACGCACACACGCACACACCTTGGGCAAGTGTCTTCTACTATAAACTCGGGCTGACCAAAGTCTTTGAGTGGATTTGGTAGACGGAAACTGAAAGAAGCCCGTCGTATATATGTATATATATATATATATATATATATATATTTGTGTGTGTGTGTTTGTGTGTGTTTGTGTGTCTGTGTTTGTCCTCCTGCATCGCTTGACAACCGATGTTGATGTGTTTACGTCCCCGTAACATACCAGTTCGGCAAAAGAGACCGATAGAATAGGTACTAGGCTTACAAAGAATAAGTCCTGGGGTCGATTTGCTCGACTAAAGGTGGTGCTCCAGCATGGCCACAGTCAAATGACGGAAACAAGTAAAAGAGTAAAAGAGATACCCGCACACACGCTCACACACACTCCCACATACACACACGCACAAAAAAGGTTCATATACGCGTCTATATACGCGCATGCACAAGTAAAAACCGTGAAAAGCAAAATAGAGAAAAATGTGTAAAAAATAAAGCAATAAGAATATGTAGATAAAGGAGTAAAATTGCTCATAGCAATCGCGTATGCGCGCATATGTATACATACACATGCGCGTACGCACACCTACGTTCATGTACCTATATGCATATGGACATTCACACTCGCTTAAAACACACACATGCGCACCCACACGTACGCTAAAATAATATATAATACATAAACATATCCGCACACACGTACACACACGCGCGTGCACAAAAAATTCATATACACGTCTACATACGCACATATACAGGGTGAAAGGTAAAATACATAAAAACATGTAAAAAAATATATGAGCATTAAAAGTTTTTTTAAATATATCTCTATAAATATGTAAAAAAAAAATATGCAAAAAATATATAAGAAATATAAGTAAAAAGTTTAGCGAGAAAAAAGCTTGTACGTGGATACAATATAGAAAGCAAGTTCTATTTGTGATCTCGTGGGGACCAAAAACGTAACAAATATTTAGCAGCATAGGAACATGATCCGAAAAGTTCAGTTTTTGAATTTAGACCCTGCTTTTCCAAATGAGCCATCTTTCCATATCGCAAAGACCGCACTTTCCACTGCCGTTGGTGGAGGGCTTACACTCGGTTAAGATCTTACAATGGATGTTGTAACTGGAACCTTTATCATTTAAGGACCTTATATGACTGGATAATTTGGTCGTTTTCCTTTTATCACACATACCTGAAGCTCAAGGTGTGATTATTGAGCCTGGCCTTGAAATTACCCTCTGTAAGGCCCACGTATTTCTTCGTGGAAACCGTGTCTACGATAGCTTCATAAATGATGGTCTCGGACATGCAAGCTCCATTTAGCGGGCACAATTTTTTTATCCTTGCATGAACAACTGGTTTCATTTTATGGTTTTGTGTATTGTGTGCGATTATATTTTTTAAAATAGTAGTTGAGCTGAAACTGACTTTTAAGTTATGTCTATTGAAGAGCTTTCTGTAACTATGGTTGACTGGAAAATGCCTATCTATCAGTGCTGATAAATATTTACCTCTATTAAAGGTCACTTCGAGGGAGTAGGGGGTGTGAACCAGATAGTTTTCCAATTCCTATGTTTTCTTTTCTTTATTACTAGACTGGTGGCAGGTGTATAGGTTATTTCCTCGCTAAATCCGCTATCCCTTATGGGGGGATGGCAGGAACTTACATTAATATAACTAAGTCTATCGTTGGGTTTCCTATAAGGTTTATATATATTCTTATTTAGATCTACGAAAATATCCAGGAAATTGACAACCGTCAGATTGGTATCTGTAGTTATGCTAAGACCGAAAGTTTTCATTAATTGGATAATGAGCGTGTGTACGGGTATATATATATATATATATATATACTAGCAGTATCGCCCGGCGTTGCTCAGGTTTGTAAGGGAAATAACTATAAAGCATTTTTAGAGAGTTATAGCCAAAAAATAGCAAAAAAATGGAAAAAAAATGATGGTAAATTTTTTTGAGAGTTAAAAAAGGTGGAGTTGCGTCCCCTAGACGGTCTGTGGTTTGGGTTTCTGATTCTCGACCCCATGTCGAATTTATCGATTTTTTTCAGAACTGGGGGAACTTTTCAAAATTTTCGCTGCGTTAGTTTTCAATTATGACATTGGGCTATGTGTGTGTCAAGTTTCATCAGAATCGGTTGAAAGCCGTGGTCAGGGTGAGGGTACAACCTAACAGACACACAGAAACACACACAGACAAACTGCCGTTTATATATAGAGAGAGATTTTTTTTTTCTGGCGAATGTGTGGGTGCGCATGTGAGTGTTTCAAGTGAGTGTGGATGAGCATATGCATATAGGCACATATACGTGGGTGTGCGGACGCGCATGTGTATGTATGGACATGCGCGCTTATGAGCATTTTTACTCCTTTACCTTTTACTCCCTCCCCTTATTTAGCGGTCATTCTAATAGCTCTTTTGTCTTAATAACGCTCAATCACAAAGTAATTTCTCTTTGTTTAACTGTCATTTTCATAGCATTGTTTGATGGCCCGATGACTGAAGAGATGCCGGTGCGGTTTTTCGCCCCGACATCCAAAACTCAAAGTATTAACATGGCCACCGAATAATTGTCACATATTATATTTACAGATAAAGTCGTCTATTTACATAATGTCGAGGTCTCTTTCATTTTTTGTTGTCTTACCATTGCTCTCAATATATATATATATATATACATATATATATATATATATATATATATATATATATATATACATACATATATATATATATATATATATATATATATATATATATATATATATATATATAGGGAAGCTTTATGAAAATAAACAAAAGACGAAGGCAGGTGGAATATAAACAAACAATTGTATTAGTATATATATATATTGTATTAGTATATATATATATATATATATAGAGAGAGAGAGAGAGAGAGAGAGAGAGAGAGAGGGAGAGAGGGGTTATGAGAAGTAATGGAGTCAATAAGACCCAAAAATGTCAGGTAATGCTAAGTGCTATGGACAGACTATAGTTAAGTTCTAGGATCGGTGATTATGCGAATGAGGATTCCAACGTAGGTCTTGCATCAGCATGTAAGACCTTCTATTTATAAATGTTCTAAAATCTTTCACACCCTTGGATTTTTATCTCATTCTGAAAATATATAAATATATATACTCATACACACATACATATATACATACATAGATACATAGATACATACATACATACATACATATATAACACATATATATATATATTTTTTTTTTTTCTGGCGAATGTAAAATGAAATGCGTGTGAAAGCGCATGAGTTAGTTATTACAGTTTTCAGTTTGCAATCTTAAGTTTATGGATTCGATTCTTATTACCGTACAGTGCATTTATTTATTTCTCTCTCAACTACAGGACCATCTACAATGGTTAGCGAAAGAGTTGTACAAACTCCCAGGTCATACATACTTTGGAGTTATTGCTTAGCTTTATACATACACATACATACAAACACAGACACACACACACATACACACACACGCACACAAATACACATGCACGCACACACGCACTTCACACACACACACACACACACACACAGGATAAAATGTTAGCTGATTGCTATTCATGACTATTCATATTACGTCGTCGTTGATCCAAGAGACGTATCTCCAGAATCCAAGGTTTTCAGGACAAGAGACTTTTTAACAGACAGATAAAGATTCACCATATCAAACTGCTGAACCAGCAAAAAGCTTTGTTCGCAATACAGTGACTTTGTATCTCCATTGGACTAATACCGATTAGATATTTAATTTAATCATTCTTGCGCAGCTTTAGCTGCAGCTTTCGAGTTGCATAGAGGGTAATAGACGTTATGGAGAAAAGCCTCCACAAAAGGGTAGAAATAAAACACTGGATGACTTCTGCGACCATATACAAAATTTCCCTTATGCATCCAATAAACGAAAATTTAATCCGAACATCGACAATCTAGAATGGAAAAAATCTAATAGAATTACAAAGCGACAAAGACCTAGCAATTAAAGAAGCAGACAAAGGAAGTGCTGTAGTTCTGATGGACACAGAATACTATAAAAACTAGTATTATCCATACTAGAAAACGAGGCCGTCTACGAAAAAGTTAGAAAAAGTTATAAACTATAAACTACAAAAAACAATGAAAAATCTTCTTGCATCCTTAATTCTTCTACATGGAAAAGACCTGACAGAAAAAGAAACAGACTACATCACGAACATCAAAGGTAAACCCAGTCTTTTTTACATATATACAGTCACTGCTTGTGAGAGTGATTTTGATTTTGCATCTTGAAAGTTTCTCTCCAGGAAGCAGCGGCCCATATAGCAAGTTTGCGGTCCTCTGTGTCCCGTAAGCTATTTGTGCAGTAGAGTTGTCTAAAGCGAACTCACAGAAAATAACTCTTTATTTAGTACGAAGCTGGAACATTTATGTCAGTGCATCAGCTTGGATCTACATAGTTCTTCATTGTAACGATTTCCGGGTGATGAAAAGCAGTTAACCTCCATAAGTTTTCAACTCAGACCGTGAAGAACGAGAACAAATAGCATTGAGTGTTTTGTTCGATGCTCTAACGCCTCTGCATGTCTTCTGCTTTACATACGTACCTAGATACATGCATCCATGCATACATACATGTATGCATACACACAACATATGTGTATGAGTATGGATATATGTACATACGTACATATAAATGTATAAAAACGCACACATATGTACATATATATATATATATATATATATATATATATATATATATATATATATATATATATATATATATGTATGTATATATATATATATATTTATAGGCGCAGGAGTGGCTGTGTGGTAAGTAGCTTGCTTACCAATCACATGATTCCGGGTTCAGTCCCACTGCGTGGCGCCTTGAGCAAGTGTCTTCTTCTATAGCCTCGGGCCGACCAAAGCATTGTGAATGGATTCGGTAGAGGGAAATTGAAAGAAGCCCGTCGTACATATATGTATATGTGTATATGTGTGTGTGTATGTTTTTTTGTGTCTGTGATTGTCCCTTGACAACCGATGGTGGTGTGTTTACGTCCGCGTAGCTTAGCGGTTCGAGAAAAGAGTCCGATAGAATAAATACTAGGCTTACAAAGAATAAGTCCCGGGGTCGATTTTCTCGACTAAAGGCGGTGCTCCAGCATGGCCACAGTCAAATGACTGAAACAAGTAAAAGAGTAAAAGAGTAATCAGATATACACACGTATATATGCCATATGTGCGTCTCCATGCGTGCATTTGAGCACAAACGTGTGTGTGTGTGTGTGTGTGCAAGATGTCCTGAAGGAGTTTATGATGTATCTGTCTTTCTCATATGTTTCTTCTTTACACTTTGTGGTTTCAAAACCTAAATATATCATACAGGTTTCTATAGATTGAACATTCAGTATTATTTTTTCCTGGTTTTCTTCGTTTCGATGCCAATTCCTTGATGCTGCTGCTGCCTCTGCTGCTGCTGCCTCTGCTGCTGCTGAGGTTACTGGCACTACTGCTGCTCTTGCTGCCGACGCAACTGCTGTAGTTGTTGTTGTTGTTGTTATTAAACCCAAGATCAGTTTTGATTGATCCGATCTACGATCAAAGGCGGCCCAATCAAAATACTCCCTATCATTCTCCTGAGAATTTTGCGTATCTACAACTTCATTATCCATTGCTTGCAAGTTTAGGTTTATTTCAGTAAGATAACAGACCGGAATGATTAACTGCTTACTTAGAACTGCGCACGCGTGTGCATTCATATGAATAAGTTATGGACTTTCATAGATGTTGTTATCGTTATTGTCGTTGTTGATTTGCAGGTCATCTCTGACTAAGCCCTGCTTTTCCTCATCTGCTTATCTCTCACTACACGTCGGAATGTGATCCTCTTTCTGAAGACGAGATTATGCAATTTCGGACGGTTGTTACTGCTATCTATGGAAGGCCAGTGTGCACAAAATACCCAATCATTGGTTACACGCTACCATTGTCATCGGTTTACATATTCAAATAGATATTTGCGTTTCATCCTTTCGGGGTTGATAAGATAAGTACCAGTTATACTCTAGGGTCGATGTAATCGACTTAGCCTGCCCTAGAACTGCTGGCCTTATGCCAAAATTTAAAATCATCATCATCATCATCATCATTATTATTGTCGTTATTATTATTGTTATTATTATTGTTATCATTATTATTATCATTATTAAGGCAAAATCGTTAGCACAGTGGACGAAATGCTTAGCGGTATTTCGCTCGTCGTTACGATCTGAGCTAAAATTCCACCGAGGTCGACTTTGCCTTTCTTCCTTTCAGTGTAGATAAATTAAGTCGAGTACTGGTGTCGATGTGAACCACTGTCCCCCTCCACACAACATCCAGTCCTTGTTCCTTTAGTAGGAAGCATTACTATTATTATTATTATTATTATTATTATTATTATTATTATTATTATTATTATTATTATTATTATTATTATTATCACGTTAGCACACCGGGCGAAATGCGTAACCGTATTTCGTCTGCCGTTACGTTCTGAGTTCAAATTCCGTTGAGATCGACTTTGCCTTTCATCCTTTCGGGGTCGATTAAATAAGTACCAGTTACGCACTCGGGTCGATATAATCGACTTAATCCGTTTGTCTATCCTTGTTTGTCCCCTCTGTGTTTAGCCCCTTGTGGGTAGTAAAGAAACATATTATTATTATTATTATTATATTATTATTATTATTATTATTATTATTATTATTATGTGTTGAAAACGCACATGTTATTTCACTGAGTATGATTGAAATTGTCAGCTGTTCACAGACAGCAGACGATGGTCATATTTCTTTACTGGTGATGCTTTAAGAAACTTGTGACGAATTTTTGCAGTCCGAGACAATGCTGATTTTTGTAAGTGTTCTACCTTCACACTTGCACCAATTTTTTCAGCCATGTTTTTAGTCCAATGCTGATACTTCCAAGTGCGGCAGATATTATTGGTATCACTATTGGTACGCTCGTCATTGACCACAACCTTCGTATTTCCCATGTGATACTTGTGGGTTGTTTGTGGAAATTTTTTCCTCCTAAAATATAAAATTCAAACTTTCATAAAACAAATATATGAATGGGAAAAATAAATAGAAATTATGAATTTGAAATGTTCTCGTGCACAAATTATTATATATTTGAAAATGTATTATATTTTGATTTGTTCAATCAAATAATAAAATACATTTTTTAAATTTTCATCTAGTTTCAGCTCACGAG
The DNA here is from genome assembly GCF_006345805.1 of Octopus sinensis. Classification (NCBI taxonomy): domain Eukaryota; kingdom Metazoa; phylum Mollusca; class Cephalopoda; order Octopoda; family Octopodidae; genus Octopus; species Octopus sinensis. The sequence continues at coordinate 173,070,139 of NC_042998.1, forward strand.
CTGTGGCCATGCTGGGGTACCGCCATTTTAAGTCTATTATATCGATCTCAGTATGTAACTGGTACTTAATTTATCGACCTCGAAAGGATGAAAGGCAAAGTCGACCTCGGCGGAATTTGAACTCAAAACGTAGCGGCAGACGAAATACCGCTAAGTATTTGGCCCGGCGTGCTAACGTTTCTGTCAGTTCGCCGCGTTGTTAATGACTGTAACTCATTTGTTAAAGAAATATGTTTGGATTGGATCTATGAATCGTTCATGGATGAAACAGAGCGCAAAAGACATCTTCCATTAAAAGCTCAGGAAAGATAAGCAATATTTTAGAGTGATTCAAATTTCAAACTTGACTTTTCTATGAAAATCTGAAATGCTTTTTGAGTGGGTGTTCATGCTCAGTTTTCAATGTTGGTGGATTTAGCAAATGAAACCCTTCTCTCATTTGTCACCATGTTTTTGCGTGAATCTGTATTTTTGATGTTAACTGGAATTAAAACAGATGGAATTAAGAAGTATTGAAATTGCCTTGAGACCAACATTACCAAATATCAAACAAAAATTTGATTTGTGCAAAAATAAATAAACATAACATTCTAATTATACCTCCTTTTTTTTAATAAATGTATATTAAAAAATTGAGAGATGTTAGTTGTTATTGCTGCTGCAAAAATACAAAGATGAGAGCTGAGACGGACTTTGGCACTTTTTGCCTAAGGGAGAAAATATTTTCTTTGATATTTTTTCTGTTAACACTAATTCTGAATTTGGTTTTTCCTTAGGAGTAACGATATTTTAGAGATGATGCTTTTCTATTCTTGCAAGAAAAGATTTTGTATTATTTTTGTATATTTTTGTATTATTTTTCAGCATTTTCGTATATTTATATTAACATTTTAAAACTCAGTTTCTGCCGCTGATTCTTATTTATTTGAGTTATGACCGAAAAATAACATATATTGTTGTTTAAGCAAACAAACTATATATTTAACTTTGTTGAATATATCTGAATAATTTATATATCTGAATAATTCCTTTTATTTCCGTATCGTCCATTTTGAGTATGAAAAAATTCTTTATTCCTCTGATTGAATAAATAATATTAACTGTAAGACTTTTCTTAAAAGAACAGATTTTCTATAGAGAAAATACCTCCTGAGCAATTTTCTAAAGAAGGAGATTTTTGCGAGTTCGTCATTTGTTTGTAGTAAAAATCGCCAATAGTTGATTTTTACCAAGTTTTCTAGGTTTCATGGGCAGAGAACACCAGTAATTTCTTTTGCCAAACCTAAGGGTGAAGCTTGCGATTCAAAAAGTTTAGGAAGACATGCCTCATGTTTCCAAAACCTCCTTTTTTGCTAATAAGAGCTGAAGAGTTTTATTTTGTCTGTTATTTTCTCCCTATTATTCATTAGGGGTGCTCTATATATGGTTGGAGAATTTGAACCTGAAAACATATCTCACAGGCTCGGATTAGGAAAGAAAACCACATATAGTCCACTCTGCCTTGGAATTTATCAACTTGGGTATTTTCAAAATTGTGGTTACCATTGACTTTCAAGCATTCCTTTCAATCTAGTGTGAATTGAAATTCATTTTTAATAAGTTCGTATTTCTCATTTCATGCAGTTAGATGAACTTGTTATGCTTTTAACAAGTTATTTACCCTATACTAATGATAAGGAGGATGATCATCATGTTCACATTGATAATGATAGCAACAAAGTCGGCTTGAAAATAACGAATTTTTACGTTGATTTCTTACATAACAACTATTTTTCAATGAAATAATTTATGATATATAATGGTACCGCTGGTGAAAAAATTGGAGAAGTGGTAATGATACTCTTTTACTCTCTCTTTTACTTGTTTCAGTCATTTGACTGTGGCCATGCTGGAGCACCGCCTTTAGTCGAGTAAATCAACCCCAGGACTTATTCTTTGTAAGCCTAGTACTTATTCTATCGGTCTCTTTTGCCGAACCGCTAATTTACGGGGACGTAAACACACCAGCATCGCTTGTCAAGCTATGTTGGAGGGACAATCACAGACACACAAACACACACACACACACACACACATATATATATACATATATATATATATATATATATATATATATATATATATATATATATATATGACGGGCTTCTTTCAGTTTCCATCTACCAAATCCACTCATAAATCTTTAGTCGGCCCGAGGCTATAGTAGAAGACACTTGCCCAAGGCGCCACGCAGTGAGACTGAATCTGGAACAATGTGGTTGGTAAGCAAGCTACTTACCACACAGCCACTCCTACGCCTGATCAGGAGGAGACATAAAGAATAATAATCATGAACTGCATAATAAACCAGAAAGGGTAGAATATTGTTTTTCACATGAATTAAAACAGTTTAATTCATGTTCCACACAGATTTTAACAGAATCATATATAAGACTAAATCCTGTACGTTTCCTTTTTCCTTATCTTTTCAAGGCCACTGGTATAAGTTAGAAATAGCAATTCCTACTATTATTTATTCACTATCTGAAAACCATAAGCATTACTAAACACATGGTCTTCTGTTTGCTAATCAACCGTCGGTGAAGTTCTCTGGCGTAAATACTGTAATATATTCGTGTAAAGCAATTCTTCCTTGATCTCTCTCGTTAAATTTGAAGTATACGCAAGAAATAAAGTTTGCGTGTCGCAATTGATACTTATGTCAAGTTTCAAGATATACACATAAAACAAATTTATAATTTTTAAGAATCATTCAAAATCCCGACAAAAATAAATATGAAGAAATTACATCGCTATTTCTTTTTGTGCCGTTTGTTTGCTTTAAAATTTGCATTTTATAGTTTGCAAGAAATGAAAATTACTAATGAGATGGCAGTGACATCAAGAACTAAAAATGTCAGTAAAACACTGAAGGTAGGCCATGATGATGATGATGGTGGTGGTGGTGATGATGATAATAATGATGATCATGATTATCATCATCATCATCTGCCTCCTCATGAGAAGTAGGAGTGGATATAGAGATGAAAATTAGATTGATCTGATGACGATAATGATTACAGAGGTGACTGCTGAGAGCAATTAATCATCGAGGAGTTTAAAAGCTCCATTGTAATGGGTTTGTGAAACGTTTATGAATTGGATGAGTATAATGTCTTTGTTAATTATGCTAATGTAAAGACTATGTTGACCTCATAATCCCTACATGAACTCATGAATTAGCATAGCAAACATTTACTACTGTAAAATTACTAAAAATCTATATTTGACTTAAATGGAAGACGTTTTGGGAAAATTACTTTATTTTATATTAAATCAGATAATTCAAAAGTTTACGTCTTGCAAGGAAGTTTGAAGTGAAATAAATTAAAGATTTTAGCATTCAACAAAACTATTTCCTATGACATATGACCGTTTTAGAGATTACCAGCAACAACATTTAACAAGTTCTCATTACTAAAGATCCAACTTTTCTTTACATAAGAATTATAAAGTTGTTTTATATTCATAGTTCAGGGAACACTAAATCAGACCTCAAAAGAAAGTCCCTCTTTCTGTCTTTCAAGTGCTTGAAGGCAAGAAAAGTAGGTAATTTAATCTAATTTGCCAAATAATGGAATGAATAGGTTATGTCTCTTTTAAAATTAATCGTCGAAAAAATATGCCTTAGCTCTAGATATTACAATCATTCACAAATATATAAGTGTCAACACGGGGCACCAATCTGAGAAAGGAAATACCCTTCTACACCAAAGGATGAAGCATTTACGAAATCATAACGATAGTCGAAGGTATATAGAAGGTAAGGAGAGAAAATGGCAAACCAAAGGAGAAACAAATTTCCACAAGTTAAGGTAAAAATAAACAAACATGGAAATCGAGCGATAAATACATATGTCATCTTTTACGTGTTTCACATATTAGACTGTAGCCGTGCGGGGGCTCTACTTTGGAATGTTTTACTCAAGCAAATTAAATCCTACACTTATGTTTTTCTAAAGTTTGGTACGTATTCCATTGCTCTATTTTGATGAACCGTTATATTAGGGAGATATAAAAGACTAACACCAATTGTCAAGTAGTGCAATGAGGTAAAACACATAGACACAAACATACATACACACTGACATACATACATACACACACACACACACACACACACACATATATATATATATATATATATATATATATACTTTATTTAAAAGCAGCAGAATTATAACAAAAGTTGTTACTCAGAGTTTCACGTTCCTGTTCGTCGGACAGTTTTATATATATATGAAAGGATTGAATATAAACACGCTTTCAGACACTTATGTACATATAAATACACTCGGATACACAAATAGATAGATAGAAAAATACCTATATAGATGCATGCATGTATACATACATACACACGTATATATGTAGGTGCAAGTATGTGCATATATATATATATATATATATGTATGTAAATATATACAAATATATATTTTTTCATACACACACATACACAGAAATGCACAGACAGACATATATTTATATATATGTGTGTGTGTATATATACATGTATGCATATATGTATATGTACATATATATATATCAATAATAAAGGGTGAAATCAATTAATTAATTTAGAAATAATCATTAATTTCACCAAGTAGAGTTCGGCATGTAAAAGACCCATTCAAGGAAGGTTTAAGTAATACTAATTAATTAAGGGTTCAGCAACGATTTGCCTCACCACACACCGAATTTAGAAATAGCAGTCAAAAAGTTTTGGCTATTCTTTCTACTTAAAAGGGAGATCCCAGTAAAATCAAAGCACTTAAAAAACAAACAACGCAGGCAGAAGAGAAAGAAATGACGAAACTCATTCTATATTAAGTTACCTACGGACGCACGTTTCGGAATTAAGTGATAACAGAGCATAACAAATTAAATAATTATGTCTTACCTGACTATTTCCCTCCTCAGCGTAGGATTCTTCAATTATAAATAATTGCGTCTCAATTATTAATAATTGTGTATTAAATTTGAAGGCACTAGAAGACATCACCTCAACTCATGGTATCAGAGCGAGGGTAATTCTTGCCAGTACAGCCAAATTCAAAGGGTGAATGGAAGTAAGTCACCTTCCCCTTCCGCCAGCGTGTTGCCAAAATAAGATGCTACAGTTTTTTACTGGGAAGAAATACGATTATCAATAATAAAGGGTGAAATCAATTAATTAATTTAGAAATAAGCATTAATTTCACCAAGTAGAGTTCGGCATGTAAAAGACCCATTCAAGGAAGGTTTAAGTAATACTAATTAATTAAGGGTTCAGCAACGATTTGCCTCACCACACACCGAATTTAGAAATAGCAGTCAAAAAGTTTTGGCTATTCTTTCTACTTAAAAGGGAGATCTCAGTAAAACCAAAGCACTTAAAAAACAAACAACGCAGGCAAAAGAGAAAGAAATGACGAAAATCATTCTATATTAAGTTACCTACGGACGCACGTTTCGGAATTAAGTCATAGAAGAGCATAAAAATTAAATAATTATGTCTTACCTGACTATTTTCATCCTCAGCGTAGGACTCTTCAATTATAAATAAACGTGCGTCCGTAGGTAACTTAATATAGAATGATTTTCGTCATTTCTTTCTCTTTTGCCTGCGTTGTTTGTTTTTAAGTGCTTTGGTTTTACTGGGATCTCCCTTTTAAGTAGAAAGAATAGCCAAAACGTTTTGACTGCTATTTCTAAATTCGGTGTGTGGTGAGGCAAATCGTTGCTGAACCCTTAATTAATTAGTATATATATATATATATATATATATATATATATGTGTGTGTGTGTGTGTTGTGTGTGTGTGTGTGTTGTGTGTGTGTGTGTGTGTGTGTGTGTGCATCTATGTATCTATGTATCTATGTATATATATATGGGCATAGATGTATACGCATATATGTGCGTCTATATGAGACATCTATGTTGAAAGTAACCAACCAAAAAATGACATATTTTGCTGGAATGAAATAGTAATTAATTTGAACTGTCACTCATAAAAAGATTGTTCATTGACAGCGCACAACTTCATACAGATATAATCGTACGATTTACCACAACTACCTAAGCAAACATTGGAAACGTCTCAGGTGCCAAAAAAAAAAATTATGTTCTGAATACAATTACTTACTATTAAATATACATACAGACGTATATATGTGTATTATATATATGTACATATGTATGTATGTAAGTATGTATAGGTATTTTAAAGTAAAGAAGAGAAATAAAAATCAAAATATGAGTATATTTCTATTTCTATTAATATTTAGAAGAAATAACAGAGTGACTGAAGCTCCGAGAGTGTCGTGCACTGGCATTTATCAGCCTAGTATATATATATATACCTCGTTTTTATGCTGTACATAATGCTTTTCCCGTTTTCGTTTTCGCCCTGTTCTACGTCTCTGTCCTTCTGTTGTAACAAAATGGCTTTTCTGTTTTCGTTTCTGTTGATTTTTACGTCTTTTGGTGGTGTCCTGTACGTATATATATTTATATATGCATGTATATATACATGTAGATATCGGTACGTACATATATGTTTGTATGTATGCATATATTTTATTTATTACACTCGACATCTCTATTACGCTTCCGTGTCAGCAGGTGTATATGAAAGGTAAATGACAGCAAAAACCAAGTCATTTATAGCAATTTATTTAGTTAGGGTAAGTTGAATTTGAAATCTTACAGCTGTTCTGGGATATCCCAAGTGATAGGCCAGCTTTTTGTCCGTACACTGGCTATTCTGTCATCAGAGACAAGGTGAGTATATAAGTTCTAGGCTGAGAAATTCACAGATAAAGAATAAATTAGGATAATAAAGAGTAAAACAGTCCTGTATTTAGGAGACGAGGAATTATGTACATTATTTACATTATTTTATAATTGTCAGATATTTGTCCTCACCTTGTTTGTTAACACGACATTTCGGCTGATATACCTTCCAATCTTTAACAGGTGTCTTGGGGAAATTTCGAATCAGGGTTCTCATTCCTAAGGTATTTTTCGATATTGTCAAGTGTTAAGGTAAAATGGAGTAGAAAGGTATTTATGTCTATTTATGAAATAGAGAAAATCTAGGATATGTGTGGTCAGTGGCCAGTAGGGATAGCTAAAAATAGATGCCTAGCTTAAGGGGGGTATATATGGGATAAAACTACAATTAAATGGATAAAGGATACAGATTAAAGAAATAAAATTTAGAAGTTACATTAAAAACATTTAAAAATTAAGTCAGTTAAGATGAGACAGTGTCACGTGACAACTTGCTGGGGCTGCCTGACAGGTGACGGTCGTTTAGAAAAAGCGCGGGCTAAAACTACGCGCCTTCACTAATCAGTTAAGGTGAGACAGTGTCATGTGACAACTTGCTCGGGTTGCCTGCTGGAGCCTATGCGGCAGGTATTTAAAGGGAAAAAATTGACAAGACAGGCAGTCACCGGCTGACACTCGCTGACGATACATCGAAGAGGCCAGGGAACAGAAGAAAGAAGAAAGAAGACATGCACCCAACACCAGAGCTGAAGATACCTCCGAAAGGATGGGGGGCACGTCAAAACGGTAGAGGAGTAGGGGCCGAAACCGGATGTGGTTCCTCCTGATGATATCTTGAGCTAACTGGATCCTATAAAGAAGCTGTTGTGGTTGCAGTCCACGAAACACGGTTGTAATTCCCCTTCAAGCTAGTTAGCTTCTAAAATACTTATGCTGATAGAGAGGAAAAGAAATGGTAAAACGTACGTATATTGTAACGACTGTGTTATGTGTGTTGATTTTACTTGCATTTGGACATATGGAGGAATCTAAAGGTGCGAACGAACTTATGCTTACATGCAGAAAATGCTTATTCTTCTGTCTGTATTCTATCTACTTTTATCTTTAATCTTCTATTTTATTCCTTATAAACTGTGACTATTCCTGTCTAGAACTTTCATACATACTCACTTTGTCGCTGATGACGGAAAACCCAGTGTAAGGACATGCCAGGCTATCACTTTGTATATCCCAGAAACAACTGTAAGACTTCAAATTCACCTTAACCTAATTAAATTATTATAAATCATTTGAGATACGCGTGTTTGTTATCC
>NC_042998.1:173080764-173148264 GCF_006345805.1 Octopus sinensis
CATAAAGGAAAGAAACGAAGTGAAATTGCTACACGTGCTTTCAAACAAGTTGTTATAAACAATAGCAAAAGATTTCACATCCGAATTAACAAGGAGCCACAGGGCTGCATAATAACAATAGCATCAGCAGCTACATAAATGCACAAACAGCTCAAGCATGTATTGAGCTCATATGGACTTTAATTCTTGAGAGGTGAAAGAAATGATAAACAATACTGAACTGTATTTACTTTGGTTTCTCACTATTCTGAGTTGCAGCCTGCCGGTGTTTAGGCTGCTTTTTCTTCTTAGTATCAGACCCAAATATGTGACAATTCCCTTAAAACCTCCGGCAAAAATGTCTACAGAACTTTATTACAACATGATTCTTTTATGTGGAAAATAATGCATTAAAACAGAATGCAAATATCTTGTGGAAATATTTATTCTTCTTCGTAACCGCTACATTTCTAATAATAATAATAATTTCTAATAATAAAGTTCTATAGACATTTCTATTGCTGCAGCGATGCTCCTTCAAGAACAGTTTTTATACTGTCATGGATCAAAATGAACTCTTACGCGTTTATGGTGCAGCAGTTTTGAGTAGCTAGACATTTTCGCCGGCAGTCATAGTGAGGTTAATTTCATTCTCTTTGCGGATACATACTGCTCGTTCCTACGCTTTGCCAAGTGATGTGAATATGCCTTACTGAAGAGATCTAATAATGCCGTAACATGTCTGTTGCATTCATCAGTTAGAATTGAAGAGAAAATTCACTCCCGTCTGCGCCGTCTGATATTTGCAGATATTTAAGTTCACTTCTTCTATGAGTATTATTTCCCTTCTTTGTTTTACATCTCAGTCCAACCTATAGTGAGTCTGTGTGTACAAACTGAAAAAAGGATCCCAATTAAATTATTTTTTTTAATTCTCCGTATTACATATGTAAGCCCCTAACTTACTTGCTTTAAAGAGACAAGGCATTCCTCTGATGTACTATTCCGTTGACGGAATTTATCTGCTGCTTTCTTGACTTTAAATACTCAATAGCATTAAATACCCAATACATTGCAATCTGTATTTTGATCTATTTTTTTTTATTTTTATAAAACTCATTTTAACTGAGTTTATTGGTGTTACTTTCCTTTGCTGATTGTTCTAAACGTCCTCAATCAATGCTTTCTAATTCACTTCCTCATATATGTGGAATCATATTAGTAACTTTGCACATAGGCAAACGCATATACAAATTGGTACACAATAGCGTTGTGTATACACACATTCAGACCCATGAATATGAATACGATTTACGTATATAACAGAACAATGCATAGCTGAACCAAGAGACTATTTCATCGCCTACGTTTTCTTTTTTATAAAAGCTATCATGAAAAAATCTTCGATAATGAATCACAGTTGAATATGACAAAGAATTTTAAAGCAGACTCAGAGCAATCTTTGAGCAGTTCTAACATCATCATATTTTGAAATAAGTGCTTGCTTCAGCTGCAAACCTACTACTTATTACAATATTTATGTACTTGAGACAGGTGATTGCTACGCGCTACTGTTGGCAAATTTTCATATGTTTTGTTATTGCAGAACTTGTTTTCCTTCTCATTGAAGTATTCATTTGAACACGTATGGACACTCAATTAAAACAAACAAATCAAAAGAAAAAAGGGAATTCCAATTAGGAGAATACAATCACGCACACACATACACATAGACACACACACACACACAAACACATCGAAATAATTAGTGTGTTTTATAATACTGTTTTTTTTTTGTTTCTTTCGTTTAATTGATCGACTTTGTGTAAATAAATTTTAAACTAGTTCTATTATGTACTGTCTATTGTTTATCAACTCTTTTCAGGTTTTTGTTGAAACTGTTGACCTTAATTCACACATAGTTTAAAGCTCCCACTTTTACGTCCACTGTATTTTCTCCATGCCTACTACTACTACTACTACTACTACTACTACCTGCTACTGCTACACAACATGCTTAAAAGAATGTTCTCTGGGTGGGCGAAAAACCCATTTCTTTCGATGACAATATCAATAATACTTTGATATTGATTTGGAAAATATTTTGAAAGCTTAATCGTTTGAAATAAATGCAGAGATCCAAAGTTGCATGATGCTGTGCCTTTAATTTGAAACCAAACTCTTACATCACAAATGTTGCCAAAGCGACAATCCCATCAGAAGGACACATTTTTGTAACATATTATAGTAAGAGTCTAATGGTAGTTATTAGCTGTCTGGTATGAGAGACTGATCCAGATTTTCTGTGAGCAACGTCGTCATTTATTATACAAGAGCGTACTCCCTCAAAAAGCATAAGTAATAGGTTTTGATCATTGCTCAAGTCTAGGTTTTGGCTTTGTGACAAAAGCTGTCACCTAATAGGAACAAATTTGACAGCTGGATGATTTTCGCACTCTTTAATTTCCTTTCCAATCGTTCCTGAGTTGCTCGATGACCCTGATGTTGATCCATCAATACATATGAATAAATTCCTCAACGATAATTCATTTGTGTGAAGGAAACAGATTAGCCATTGGAATGGACGCTCAGTACTTTCTTCTAGCGATCGAATGCCACCATTATGGATTCCGACATTCACATTCGTCTCATCACAGCCAAACACAGTTAAATCATCGAAAGCAACATCTTTTTCACTAAAGAATGATAATATCGTTCATGCAACAGCTGATGACTGATCACAACCAGGGGTAATATGGCCAATATAGAGTGAATTGGGTTCTTCAATCAAAACAATATTTTCTTCAGAATCTATCTGCGGATAGAATTTGGTTCCTATTTTAATTGAATCCTTGTTTGGTTTTTCTTCCGCCAGAGTAGAGTGCTCCTAAGTTTTGAACATCACTCTCTCTCTTGCAAGAATACTTCGCTATTTGATTCTTTTTCTTCTTATTTAGAACGGTCTATTACGTGAATGTTATCTTTTTTTGTTGCTATCTTTAAATCTGTCAGTAGGGCAGAAGCGACAGCAAAATTTCGGAAAAGTGAACATTAGACGTGGAATAACCAAGGTGATAGCTTATCTCCACTTCTATTCGTATTAGCCATAACACCGCTCACTATAATACTACGGAAAGTTAAAGTTGCTTACGATCTGAGAAAAAGAAATGGTCAGATAAATCATCTCCATTTCATGGATGATATAAAGGTTGATGCGAAAAATGAGAAACGGTTTGAAAGCCTGGTACATATTATAAGCATTTTCTCAAATGATGTAGGTATGGAATTTGGGATAGAAAAGTATGGTATATTGAAAATGAAACGAGGAAAGTTTGAAAGAAGCAAGGGAAATGAAATGACAAATGAGCAAACAATGAGAATGGTTGAGAAAGGACAGTGGTATAAGTACTTGGGAATAATGGAAAAGGACGAGATAAACAATGAAGAAGTGAAACAAACTACCAGTAGAGAATACACAAGGAGAGACGGAAAACTATTTCAGTCAAAACTGAATTCCAAAGCTCTCATTGAAGTAATGAATTCAAAAGCAGTACCCTTAATCAGACATGGAATTGGAATTATAGGCCGGGCCAGAAACGATATAAAGAAACTTGACAGAAAAAAATAAGAAAGATGGAATCCACCATCCGAAAGCTGATATCAACCAGCTGTACTTGAGGAGAGACCAGGGTGGAAGAGGGTTGCTAGCAGTAGAATATTGTATGCAGGTGAAAAAAGAAGTCTAGTAGAGTATTTACAGAGCAGCACTGAAAAACTACTAAAGGCAGCTAATAAAGTACAAGTGATGGAACGCGTCATAGGAGAGAAAAGGACAAGAATGAAATACAAAGAGTGCACGTCAAACAGATTGAAGAGATCCACTGAAGACGTATGCGGGACAAAATCGTAGGCTTAGTGACAAAAGGGGCAATTGACGAAAGAAACAGAGAGCCTAATTATAGCAGCCCTAGATCAAGCGATAAAAACTTGAGAGTATATATATATATATATATATATATATATATATATATATATATATATATATATATATATATATTTAAAAAATAGGATAAAATCTTCAGAAATTATCAGGTAGTTAGCGTGAAAAACCTCATAAGAGAAAAAATCTGTAAATTTTTTCACTTGAAAGTATTTATTTATATTATATAGAGGGCATTATTACACATAAATGCCACACGCTAGGAGGGACTTTTAAAGTCATAACTACCAAAAATAAACAAATCGCACCGAATGCAGCTCTCGAAGCAAGACATTTAAAAACAGAATTTAGTTCCAGATCACCTGTGATTTCGCAATTAACGTATTATCTACGTATTATCTACGTCTCTTGCTCTTCATTGAAACGAATTCAAAATATATCATGAATGAACAAAAACAACATACCAGGCGGAACCAGACATTGCGAAATGACAGGTGATTTGGAACTAAATCCTGTTTTTAAATGTCTTGCTTCGAGAGCTGCATTCGGTACGATTTGTTTATTTTTTGTAGTTATGACTTTAAAAGTCCCTCCTAGCGTGTGGCATTTATATGTAATAATGCCCTCTATATAATATATATATATATATATATATATATATTATATATATATATATATATATATATATATATAGGTGAGAAAGTTGGTGTGTGAAAGCACGTGGTTGAATATATAGAAAATAGTAAAAAGTGAAAAAACTACAGAAGGCTTGTTTTAAAAGGTTAAAAAATATATTGAGTCTTTATGTCAGAAGAATGTTATAAAATTTTTTCATACAGTGACATATTTTTTGAAGAAATTATCGGTTTCGTGTTAACTTTTCAAATTTCTCAAAACATCGTGTTATGTCTTCGTTATGAAGTGTAAAGAAGAGTTCTAGGTAAGGGGAGGTAATAAGTGATTTCTTCCGGTGTAAGGGAGATAATCGCTTTATATTTCTTGTCTCTTTTATTTAATGGGGTGAGTTTCTCTGTATAAGAATTTTAGAGTGGTTCAGTTTGGGCTTATATTTTTGAATGAAAAATGTTTCCTTGTTTAGTCTAATTTGTGTTGGTGTTCCAATAGCACATTGATAAAATGGAAAGATTAAAAATTGTGGTAGTAGTTGCTTTGCGCATTTCTCAATATGCTCACTAAAGGGTATCATTCTGTATTCTGGGAATGCAATCTGTTGTTGATGCAGTGTGCATCTACGTCTGAGTGATAGTCCCGTGGACCCCACGTAGTTTTGGTTGCAGCCCGAGCATCTTATGACATAAATTATGTTTTCAGAAGCACAAGTAAAATTAGATTTGATCTTGAATTTTTGTCCCTCTTTAAAGAGGAATTCTGATCCTTCTAGAAGGTTTGGGCATGTTGCGCAGTTTGGTCTACCACATTTTTTAACTTTTGCATCCGTAATTTCAGAAAACAGTTTTGCCTTTGTGAGAATCTTTTTAAGTGATTTAGGTTGTTTGTAGCTTTTAATGATTTTATGTATGTTTAGAATTTCCTTTAATTTGGGGTCCTTATGAAGTATTGGTAAATTCTGGGTGATGATGGAGAAGGCGTCTTTGTTTCTGGGGTTGTATGTGGATATGTAAGGCAGTATTTTCGGGGAAGGTGTGTTGTTGTGTTGAACTTTTCTCAAAGTTTCTATGTCAATTTCTGTTGCAGGTCTGATCCCATCCTCTATGAGTTGAGCTGGGTAGTGTCTGTCAATTAGGGTGTTTTTGAGCTCTTGTAGTCTAAAGTTCCATGAACCAAAATTACTGGACCCCATCGAACACAAGACAAACGCAAAAAAAAACACTAAGTCAAGCAACATCCCACATAGAAGCAATTCGAAACAAAAATATATCACATACAGAAATTTTACACACACCACAAACGAAAACAACCATAGATTCCCACACACACACAACAATCGGAGGCAACAATAACACCGTTCACCCGAACCAATATCACACAACCTCACAGACAACTCATACAAACAAGTGTTTGTCGTTTCTCACTTTCGGATATCACGGTGACTTCCTCGATCTCTCTCTTTCCTTCCTTCCCTCCACTTTTCATCAATATCTATAAAGCTGAAATGCGAAAAATTTGTTTGTTTCATTTTGGGAGTTTACTCCTCCCCGCAGGTGCCGCCGGAGTTCAGGTGGTTCAATCTCCAACACTTTTGGGGGTCCCTTTAGGAACCCCATTAAAGGCCCATTCGTGGCTTTTACCTTAGGAGTTCCCACAGACCTAAGGAAGCTCTCCCTAAAAGTTTTATATGTTCCCAGAGGCATTTGAACTGTGAAAGCGCCAAATATATCACGCCATCTCAAGATGACTTTCCTTCGTGGTATGAGGTTTATCAAGGTTTTGTTGGCCCTCCTCTTTAGCACGAAATTATGTGTTTATATGTTTTATTTTTGCTGTTGAAAGGAGTTGTCTTTCCGTGGTTTCTTGCAGTTGTGATAATGTTGGTAGATCTCTTTGAGATTGCGATAAATGTGTCGAGTGATGCAGTAGGGGTTTATGTTGTTGTAGGTATGGATGAGGCCGTTGTTGGCATAGTTCTGTTTTTGGTATGTGTGTGTATGCGTGTGTATGTGTATATGTGTGTGTGTGTATGTGTGTGTGTGTGTGTGTGTGTGTGTATGTTGGTGTGGAGCCTTGTGTTTTATTTTGGGGCTCTTTGGTGTTTGACTTCACTCTTGTTTTCACTGCGTGATGCAAGAGTATTCGTATCTGTGGAATCAAGGTGCTAGTCTATGTGTGAATTTGCGTTTAGAGGAGGGAGAGAGGGAGGGAGAGAGAAAGAGAGACATAGAGAGAGGATGAGAGAGACCCTAGGTGTCATGTTTGTCCGTTACTATCATTCTTTCCGCTCTGAAAGGTGGTGATGTATCTGCTGCTAGTGTTCTTGGTATTGTTGGTGTTGCTGTTATTATTGGTTTTGCTGTTGTTGTTGTTGTGTTGTTGTTGTTGTTAAGCAACAAGACGGGTAAGGGTGACTAGGTGATGGTCTAGGGCTTAGGGGCGCGAGACCCCAGACCTTGGAAAAAAAACTTTGGTCGTCTTGTTGTAGTCGAGGGCTCTTCGTTGACGCCCGACACCACTGGGAAGTGGCCCTCGAAGTCGCTGGAAATGGAGATCTCCAGGTCCAAATTCTTGAACGGCTGCTGTTGCTACTGTTTTTGCTGCTGCTGCTGCTGCTGCTGCTGTTGTTGTTGATGTTCTATTGCTGTTCTTATTGTTGCTGATACTATTGTTGCAGACGCTTTTGTTGTTGATCGTTGCTGGTTTATTGACTGGGGCTTTTGGGGGTATTGGCAGCAAGACGGTCCTATGGTTCCCTGTCTTCTTTTGGGTGACACAATGCTCTCAAGTGGCTTGTCACTCTACAGAAGTGGAACAGTGGCTTCCTACTAACAATCGTAGCATGCAGTTCTTCTGCTCCTGGGAAGTGAATGGGATCTGATATCTTGTCGATCGTGTCTGGCCTAATGTAGTGTAGCACCTCGTGTCTGGCCTAATGTAGTGTAGCACCTCCACACTTATCTCAGACCAATGTTTCACGACGATTCACCTAGAGGTGGTTGTTACTCCTTTTCAAATCGATACACTCTAAATTTACTTGGGGTGGAATTACTGAGGTATTTATCTTCACTAAAACGACTGCAAATTTCTTGGCTCTCGATGTATGCAGAATATCGAGCATTACTAGCCGTCCGTGGCCGCTTTGTGTTTATAGACTCTTTATTTCTTTCGTGATAGTTGGCAATATCCGCCCGCGCCCTTTCCAGCTTTATGACTAAGGCTGATTGGGCAAGATATGTATCCATCTGTAGGGTGCCCATCCTGTACAGCTGTGATTTTCACATTCTTATTGATGTTGCCGTTGTTACTCACATTGAAAATACTGTTGTCGTTTAAGTTGTCGGGGCTACTGTTGTTTTCGTTTTATCCTCTATCTTAATTCTTGTAGGTGCAGTCATGGTGGTGGTGGTGGTGGAGTCGCTAGCAACTGTGCTCGTCAGTTTATTGTTGTTGCTTTTGGTTGGTGTCTTTTGGATTGTCTCATTTTTTTGCGGTGAAGTCAGTTTTATAATTGAACTAGCTATTTTGGCCTGTGCTTCGCTCGGGTTTTGGTGGTGGTGTTGTTTCGTGCGTGTTGTCTCCTTTCCCCTTTCTTCTTTTTTTCCTCTTCTTTGCCTGGTTCTTTTTATTGCCCTCTTCTTTACTCACTTTCCCAAATCCCCCAAATGTTTACACCCACAATTAAAGATAACCGCCTCTAGCCCCTGCAGCAACACGAAAAGCCATTACTCAAACAGCGCAACCTGTCTATCCAATAAAACTTAATTTTTCCCATATTCCTCACACTGGTAACCAAAAGGTAGCCCCGAGCGACTTACAACCCTCCTCACACCATTGCACCCCTCCAGTGTGAATTTCGGTGCCAATCCGACCCCATCTACCGCCCCTAAAACCGTTCCCATCCCAAAATGAGGCAAATAACCAAGAAATCAAACAACTTTTTCGCATTTCAGCTTTATAGATATTGATTGAAATTCCCTTGCTGCTTTGACGCTGCTGTTAGTGTGATCGACTGCTCATCTCACCTTCTATTTGAGGGTAAAAGGTGAACCTGTGTAAGGTGTCTTGCAACTCTCTATCTCAGCTATCTCTTCTTCTTCCACGTCTTTTAACAAAGCTGGAGTCGACATGACAAAATATTTTTTGAAAAAACAAAACGAAAAGTCTCTTTTCGAAATTGCACCCCTAAAGTGGCACAAAGAAACAGTCAAACCAATCCAATGCAATGTTGATGGTTTTAGCAAGAGTTTTGTAACCAAATAAGGTTAACTTTTGGAGACACAAATTAAAGGTTAACCTTACGAGCAAGAAGACACATGTACACAGTACGAATAATAATAATAATTTATTTTTTTATTTTTTATTTATCTAGTTTCAGCTCACAAGCTGTGGCCAGGCTGGGGCACCGCCATTAATAATAATAATAATAATAATAATAATAATAATAATAATAATAATAATAATAATAATATCAAGATAATTTCATCGGAGTAGGGATGTAAAAGGATTATAAATGAAAGGGTGAAGGAAGTGTGAAAGAAGAGACTAGGGAAGCTTTGTAGTTAAACAATGCTACTGAACCATTGTTGTTAGAAGTCAAAAAGTCAAATCAGAGGGAAATTGGAGATTACAAAGAAACGTCTAAAAATAAGAAGGAGAAGCGAACGGAAACCGAAAGAAGATGGAAAGAAAAGGAGATATATGGGCAATTTTACAGGGATACAGAAGCAAAACAGTTTTAGAGAAGAGGTGGTTAAGGATGTGGAAAGTGCTCTAAAACCAGAAACAGAAGCTTTAATTTGTGAAGATTTAATTTGTTCAGCACACTTAGATATATGTTCGAATACCGTATCGTTGTTATTTCTTAGACTTTTATTTCGCGATCTCTTAGGTTATCGCATTATTTTTGTCATTTGCGCTAAGTCCACACATTTTATGCGGTATTATCTTGTTTGGTGCTGTATATGTTCTACACGTGTTGCGTAGTTGGTGCTTTTTCATTGTATGAATCTCAGAGTAATGTCAATGTGAAATAATAACTGTCTATCATCACATAAAGATATACCGACGAACAAACACATACACATACATACAAAGACAAGCACAACGACACATACACATCTAACTGAATTATCTGAAAAAGTAAACTTTCATTTATTACACACATACACACAAGCATACACACACACACACATATATATAAATATATATATATGCGGTGTTTCTATAAAAATCTATTTATTTATCATTTCTTTACTTTGATAATGTGTTATTTAAACATTTTTATTGATTGACGTTTTAAAATATAGAAGGTTATGGTGTTTTATAGAAATGATTTCCCATTGGCATGAGATATTTTAAAACCAACATTACTTCCTACACACATATCACAAATGCTTTGAAATTTTGAATTTTGATCACCATACTTATTAAAATAATATTTATATTCGTTTTGTTGTGGCCTAATTTTGTTTGAAACTGTTAACTTTACTATTTGTGGAATCTTAATGATTCGTATTCAGAATGGATTTAAAGACAAATTATTTTAAGAAATCTCATCATATAATACTATCTGCATGTCATTCTTGTTAATATTTCAAAGCAAAACAATGTAACGAATATCCTCAGTGTGTGTGTGTGTGTGTGTGTGTGTGTTTGTGTGTGTGCCTGTCTATTTGTGTGTATGCGTGTGTGCGCGTGCGTGCGCGTTGTGTATATACATATATGTTTGTATTAGTATACATGTGTGTATATACATATATCATAATGCATACATGCATATATATATATATATGTATATATATATATATATATATATATATATATGCATCTATGCATTATGATATATGTATATTACGCATAGATATAGAAATTTATATAGGCCGATTTGAAAGCAAATTGCATAACATTTAGTCTGCATTTAGAGCTCCATGTTCATTCATATATATTGATAAAGGAAGCTGTGAAGAGAGCCGGTAATGCAATACAACTTTTGCTACTTCCTATAGACGGGAAACTTTGTTAATAAATTGATTAGTTAGGTTATTTCATATGGGTTTCATTAATAATAATATCCGTTATATAAGAAAAGCCCTTACAGATAGATGATATCACCAAATTTCAGACATTGCATAACAAAGGTAAATTACAGAGGTATAATGGATATTGAACAGTGTTATGTCATCAACGACCTAAATGACAGTATTAAAAATGGGTCAAAAAATTTAGATAAACGTCGAGTGAAAAGGGTATGTTATAAACTTGGGAGTTAATTACGGTTGTTACATCCCTAAATATTCAGTAATATAATCTGTTTATGAATTTTTTCACATATTCTGCATATCGTCGTTAATAAAGTAAATATAACATGACGTAACTAAATAAATTATTAACAAACTCTGGTTTTGAGTGTGTGCGACTGTTTGAGTGATTGCATGTATGTATATGTATGTATGTATGTATGATGTATGTATGTATGTATGTATGTATGTATGTATGTATGTGTGTGTGTGTATGTATGTATGTATTAATGTATGTGTGTGTATGTATGTGTGTGTATACCTATACACACACGTATATATCTAATTGGGAATAATTTTTCCCAGCGGTTTATAATTAAAGAAAACAACGCTAAATTCGAGTAGAATAAATTTAATTTATTGCTTTCCTTACTCTTTGGCCAGATTCGTAGGAGGAAACTAGTTGAATTCAGAATGTAGAAATTATCCGTAATATGAAATTGGTGGGAGAGATCAAGCTCTTCCAAAGTGTTGTGCAAAAGTAGAAGGAAACAGAGAAGAGCATGATTTTCGAAAATATATAGTAAAAGAAAGTTTCAATGAAGACTGTGAACGAGGGATCAGATTTCAATCCTTCAATCACCCCTATCTACGCCGTATCCTTCATGTCCGATAGCATCACTTTTTTTCCAACAATTCGGTGCGACACCAGTGCAAAATCACTTCCCTCCGACAAGTCATCCTAAGGAGACGTCTGCATTGGCTGGGTCATGCCCTCCGTCGTCAACCATGAGAATTCATCTACGAAGCAATTGCCCCAGCTTCCCTTCAGGGTTGGTGAAAGTGATGTGGTGGACAACGAAAAACCTGTCTGATGACAGTCAAGGCTGATCTGGATACTCTCGTATCTACGGCGTTCGCCGCTGAAATGAGGAGTGGTTGAAGATCACGCGGTCGTTAGCCTCAAATCGCCAGGTCTGGTCGGCGTTTGTAGAGATGCAGCATTGAGGATGAATGAAGTTAGCTCAACCCACCCCGAGTGAATGCTGTCTCAAGACAAGAAGATTAGATTAGGAGAAAGAGAATGGACACAAACTTTGAAGGAGTAAGCGAGGTTGATAAAGAAATAAAAATGTAAGAAGTTGATGGGGACGGAACCTGAGGTCTGTGGTGTGTGAGAAGAATAAGCATAGGAAAGAAAAAGGAAGGGTGATGATATGTAGCACTGGAAAAGAGGGTAGAATTGAGCGCTGTAAAATGTTAGCTTAAGACATCAAACATATTAACAATGTGAGGAAAACACCTGAAATGGGTACTCTAGTTGTGTGAGAGGTACTCGTACACAATTAATCGATAAATATTATTAAAATCACTTTAATTAATAATATCTTAAGAATTTAAATAATCAAGATTTCTTTAGATTATTTTTACTGCTTTTAATTTCTGGACTGTGCCATTTAGCACAATGAATTTTCCTTAGCGAATTTCGTATCAATCCAGATGTCTATGAGTAGTTGAGCCATGATTTTCTGTTTAAGCATCATTATTCGTCTTTTTCCTCACGTTTATGTCTGCTCATTTTCTTACACAGGAACGCAGCCGATTGTGAATGAGAGAGAAAGAGAAACAGAGAGAGGGAGAGAGAGAGAGAGCAGACAGACAGGCAGAAAGAGAGAAAGAATAATCGACCAAATAATTAACCGGTACATCATTTCGCGACTGTACAGGTTAAAGGAAAATTTGCCCTTGGCGGAATTCGAACTCACAACGAAGAGAATCAGAAAAAGTAATGTAACGCATCCTAAGAGTCGCTTTAATCAATTAGCTCTCTTTTAAGTCAATAACAATATTATTTAATTAAAAATACAAGTTATAAACCTTGTTTTGAAATGGATAAAGCTGAGGAAGTAGAAAAAGAAGAGAGAAACAAAACAGAAGTAGGTGTGAGTAAGCAGTGTAGCGTAAGGAGGTGAAATGGTTTGTGGCGACAGGGCTGGGTGGATAACAAAGAGAATCAGCTGAGTTCAAAGATCTCAAAAGATTCGAAAAAAGAAAATAGCGAAACAAAAACGTTGAAAATAATTTATTTCAAAGCTATGTGGAAAATACTAGAGTTATAAAAAAATAAAACTAGCGAGGTGTTAAAATGAGTAAAGTAATTTAGTGCTATTAAGAATGATCATCTAGAAGAATTAAGATAAGGTTATTCAACATAAAACGTAAGATATAAAATTCGCTTTAAAAACACGTTTTAAATTTTAAATCTGATTAATGTGATTAAATCGGTAAAATACTACTAAAAAGAAACAATACTTTTCTATTTGATTGTATAAGAAGATTGGTGATCATCAAAGTCAGTGACTGAATAATGATGCACATAGAGTTATTGAACGTTAACGAAATGAAAGATAATAAAATGAGACCTTAGCGATAGACCGTTATAAGACGGATAAACGGAAATGAAGAGTGATAAGATAGATCTAGTACTTAAAACAAAAGGGTATGTAGACAACACAAGGCGGTTGGGATAACTAAAATGGAGAAACAACCAATAAACGGGATGTAACTAAAACCGTTAATGAAAACTAAAGTTATGAACAACTACAAAACTACAGGATCGTAGATGTAATGCAGAAGTGATAGATGAATAATTGTAAGTTCCCTAAGAATAGTAAGGAATAATGAATAGGTTTAAGACCAGAAATGGTTTTGTGGATAATTGTAAGTGACCGATATATAATAGAGCAATGTTCTAGTTCAGTAGATTTATGTTCAAACAGCAGTATGTATTTGATGTTTTTGTAATAGTTTCTTGACAGGGTCTCAGTAAATATGCATACATTATAAGATTTAAAAAGTTATGAACTAGCAAATGCGCGCGCGCGCGCACAATGAATACTGACAATAAGAGTCTATAATAAAAATAGGACACACTACTGAGACGTATCTAAGTTTTAAATATTTTGTGGGTGAAAAAGCAATATTTTAAATGTCCTTGGTAGAAAAAAATTTCAAATGTTATGCCAAAACAAAAACAAAACATCCGTATGAATTCTACTGCTTTAGTAACGATATTCTAGCCCAGGTACAGTTGAATATTTTTAATTTTGAGTCCCCAGATAAAAAGGAAGAGTGATGATTTTCTACATTTGGAGTTGAATCTTAAAAAAGGTATACTGATTTTCCCTTATTTTCCATGTATTAGCTGTAAGAGAGAGTTTAAACTTCGTAGATTAAGATTCTATACTAATACATAGTGTCTTCAGATAAACAGTTCGAATCTAAAAAATACAACGAGGTGGGACTGATACTGTTACAATGTGAAGAGTGTTTCAAGTTCAGCGAGTTTGAAAGGGTGGAAGACATGACAGATTGGTAGAAGTTAGGTGTTGTGGAGTATGAAATTATATTGTTCGCTTATTGAATATTTTATAATAGCTATGTGGTAAGAGCAAGTTATATTTGTCAAGAGAAATTTTATTATGGATATAGCTACATATGTATCGGCTAATGTTCCTTTTCTTTTCACATTCCTCTGAATACTTCTGCTGAAAGCGAATAGAAGTATTTTTCAGGAGAGATTCATAGTAATAGGTTTAGGGTCCTTCGAACATTTACTCTTTTGCGATGATAAATGATTAGTATAAGTGAAACGTTCTCATTTAGGTGGTTTAGGATCCCTTTGATGATTCGAAATCCTATGTATTTAATTTATTGTATAATGCAGGTCGCAAAAATGAGAGTATATAAAATTATATATGCATGTGTGTGGAGGGTGTGTATGTGAGAGAGAGGTACAGAAGGAGAAAGAAAGAATGAGTGAAAATGAGCTCAGCGAAATAAATAAAGCTGCCTTGTGGAATGAACATGGACGATGAAGACGACGATGAAGACCAATGCGTTTGCAACTGTAATACTTTTGATTTTTAGAAGTACAGTCTTTTCTGAAATGTATAACCCCACATCTATAACATGGATTATGACGTGGTGCTCTTTTTTACTTGTACTTTTCCGGTCGGCACATCTGTGTTTTTGAGGAATCCTTTTCTTGAATTTTTTCTACATCGTGTTTCTGGTTTACCATCCTTTGCGATTCTTTTGCCACAGACTGTTAAGACAGATCTTGGTTTTCTGGTTCTAATTTAGAAAAACTTCTTGCCGGAATTTCTGTATCTTCTTGCTGTAAGGCCTTATACAAAAATAATATACTTGAACATCTCAGGTGTAAGTTATTTGAGTTTAAAACTTTCGCACATCCTGTTGACTGTTCCTGCGTATTTGATAAAATCTTCATTCTCTTTTTTCGTTATATTCCAACACTCCATTCGAGTATTAAATAGAGATATTTTATCACCGAATATGTTAGACAGTAATCCTATTATTTCTTTAAAGCAGATGTCATTGGTTTCTTTGGGAAATATGAAATTACTGCGACGTTCACGCTCTAACGAAGCTAATTTTCGCAATAACAATTTAAAAATTCTCTTCGTACCAACTGTAGTACAATGCAAAAGTTATACCCTCCTCTAGATTATAACTGAATTCATTAATCGAGTTCGGAACGCCGTCTGGCGAAAACGAACTTACCTTATTTTCGGACTTATTTGAATATAGCTCCAATAATTGTTGTTGTTGTAGGTGTTGCTGTAATAGTTGCTTCTACAACTACTGCTGCTGCTGTTGTTGTTGCTTTTGTAACTGTAATATGGAAGCTAATATGTCTTCCATCATTTAACAAGTTGTATCATGAACAAATTGTTAAATAACCTACGTGAGTTTTGAAACCCTCGTCGCCAAATGTAACGTAATTTGTTACGTATAAGATAACCAGACAGTCGTAAAACAATGTAACAAACTAAACAAGTCGCTTTACGAGCCAACAATCAATATTCTTTATGAACTAACCGACCGACACCTTCCGACTTCACTGCGAACTAACACAAACTTCAATCGACTCTGAACTTATGAACTCACTCGGATCGTTACTATTTATACTTTACTTGGACCAGTCTATCTCACACAAGGAGGTATCGTAACTCACCACAATATTTTCAGCTTTAGTTTTGCATTACATATACATACATACAAACACCACACATATATACTGACATCATACATACATATATATATATGTGTGTTTAGCCGAATGATAAGATGTTTATTTCTCAACCACATGATTCTATGTTCAGTCCTAGTGTGTGTCACCTTGCGCAAATGTCTTTTATTCCTGGGTCGACCAATGCCTTGTGAGTGGATTTGGTTGGCAGAAACTAAAAAAAGACCATAATATATTTGTATAGACACATACAAACATACAAACACACACTCACGTATATATATAATTAAGATTCAGGTTAATTAGGTACTTAAATTGAAGCCCCCTTTTGGGTTGAACTAATTTGCACACCCAAACAATATCAGATGAATATCAAACTCTGCGCAGAAGGGTTTGCACTTGATATTCTCGCAGTGTATGCAGATAACATGACCCATCTTAATGAAGAGATCCGCTCTTGGTTTTTCAGACATTTACTGTATATAAAAATACAAAAGTACTTTCTATAAAATTTCCGAAGTGCAGATTCCAGGGTAGGTGAATAAAATATGAGTAACAAAGCTGTACAGGTGTCAATCCATTATGACCGTTTCAAGTGACACCTTTAATTGATTGATAAAAACATTACATCACTGCGAAGAAACCGTTTTCGTCAGATGACTGCACAGACTTCAAACACAAAGGACAAACCAGTTACTTTGACATATTCGCATCAGCAACGAAGCTCAAATACAATGATTCGGCTGTTATATCTTTGGCAGAATAAGTTTAGAAAATAGTCTATGCAGTGTCGAACCTATTAAAATTAAGAGGTTAGTAGAGGTTATAGTGGCGGTAGAGCTTATAATTGATAGTAGTGACCTAGTTACCTACACTTCGAAATATTTTGCGAGTTGCAGCTGTATTCTAGATAGAGGTCATAAATTAATTGATATCATGACAACCTACTGGACTATCTAATTACTGGAATCTTATATCCAGATTTGTCTACACAAAAGAGTAAGGCTTGTGGTAGTAACAAAAGGGGGAATGCCTGATGGGGAAATGGTGATAGTTGGGAGAAAGAAGGGTAGGAAGAGGTAATAATACTTATTTTGATTGCTAAGGGGAAGATAATGAAAAGCTAAAGGAATAAGTATAAAAAATTAATGATGGAACATAAGTTCAGGGAATAAGGGTAGGAGCTCATTGTGATTTAGCATATTTATAATGTTAAAGCAAAATATAATTAGATATATAGATGAAGGCTAGAATTTGCACTTAAAATTTTAATAAGGAGATACTTTAAGATATAAGAGAAATATTAAGACTTTTCATAAATGTAGTGCATAGAATATCCTGGTTAAATATCATATGATGAATGTATAAAGGAAATATAATATAAATAGATATTTTGGTATGCAATTAAACTGATAATTAAAATCATTCCCGTCAAATACAGGTGGGATATAGTTAGAAGTGAAATCTAAAGTACAGGGCAAGTAAATTAGAGATATTAAATATATGAAAGAGTACATTCAGATACAAAATTTAAACAATTTTAATCCTATAATTACATAATACCATGAATAATTTTAAAATATAAGTTTACAGTATTCAGTAAATTTTACGCAAAAAAGTATAAATTGCCACACTTCTTTATATATCCTTTTATATATTTTTACAGTTTTTATATATAAAAGGATATATAAAGGCATAAAATCATTAAAAAAATAAAATATAAGAATTTGTAAGATATAATGAGTAATTAAAAAATATATGATAATATAAACTATAAAAACCATGAAATATATGAAAGGATATATACAGGCATAAAATATAAAATATAAAAATTCCTAAAATATAACAAAAAAGTACATCAAAGAAAATATCCAGGTGGAATAGTAACAGATCTCAGAGGCTATATTTTACATTTAGGGGAGGTGCGAATTTTAAGGATCCATTAAAAATGTAAATATATTATA
Organism: Octopus sinensis; assembly: GCF_006345805.1. Classification (NCBI taxonomy): domain Eukaryota; kingdom Metazoa; phylum Mollusca; class Cephalopoda; order Octopoda; family Octopodidae; genus Octopus; species Octopus sinensis. The sequence continues at coordinate 173,098,573 of NC_042998.1, forward strand.
TATCAACCATGATAGAAGAGATTCACCACTGGGAAGGATAAATACATATTGTAATTATTAAAAGTTTATAGATCAGAAGGACTAATGGTCACTAGAATGCATTATTTGACATCACAGGGAGTAGGTTACGAATGATATGGCATCCCGAATAACTTGTGTTACCAGAAGACCGTATGATATAATTATTAATTACCTGCTTCTAAAGTATTTAAAGTACGGATAATCTTATGAACACATGACACCCTAAGATCTAATTTATTATTAATTAGGTTGTGTTTGTCTCTATATTTGAATATTTCATATATTTCCATACAACATAGTCCACACCCATATATCACCATGTGTATATATAAAAAATTAAAATCCAAGGCTGTGAAAGATTTCAGAACATTTATAAACAGACGGTCTTACAGTTGTTTCCGGGATATTTTATATATCCCTTCATCGGAGACGGTGTGAGGAAATGTATTCTAGATAATATATGAAATAGAGAGTGAAGTGGAGGAATGAAAATAGACGTGAGATATGCAGGATATTGTATCCGCAGTTCCCTTATTTAGGCAGCATGGTATATATATAAGATTCTTGTAACTTGTAAGTTCCAAGAGTATTTAAAATTGTTCATGCCAAGCAATAGAGTACAAGGTACAAGAATCTTATATATATACCATTCTGCCTAAATAATAGAACTACAGATACAATATCCCTGCATATCTCACGTCTATTTTCATTCCACCACTTCACTTCTATTTCATATATTGTCTAGATTAACTATTGCTTAACCATTCTCTCACACCGTCTCCGATGAAGGAATATATAAAATATCCTGGAAACAGCTGTAAGAGCTATTTAAAAATGTTCTGAAATCTTTCACAGCCTTGGATTTTTATCTCATTCTGTTAATATAGATAGATAGATAGATAGATAGATAGATAGACACACACAAACACACACACACACACACACACACACACACACACATATATATATATATATATATATATATATATATGTTTGCATGTATATATGTGTATGTGTCTCTCTGGGTTCCTGTTTGTCCCCACCACGTTTAACGACCGGTATTACCTTACTCACAACCCCTGACTAAGTAGTGCGGCAAAAAGGCACCGTTTGAATAAGTACCAGGCTTAATGATACCAGTAGTGAGGGGCGATCAGTTTTATTAAAACATTCAAACCTGTGACCCAGCACAGCTACAGTCTAATGAGTGAAACAAGTAAAAGAGCAATGGCACACACACATATATTTTTATACATACGTGCATGCATATTTATATATACATACATATGTTAATTAGTAGTATTAGATAAGGATTTAGAGAATCATATGGGTATGACAGTGAGCTCCTCATACGGACCCGACTATCAGACTACGTAATAAACAATTGCAAAGTAGTGTAACTGAAAATACCGTAAAACTAACTGAATATATATATATATATATATATATATATATATATATATATATATATATATATATATATATTTAATAATTCATTAGTACGCTATTCTTCCTTACGTTCTGATAAAATTATATTTATAAAAAAAAAATCCATAAAATGTATATCTTAATTCATCTGCGGAATCACAATATGTCTCTAGTTGCTATGAATTCAGAGCACATTTCTAAATGGTTCCAGGAATCAGCTTATTTAGTTTGTAATGTAAAAAAAAATGTGATTTAGTGATTGATTGATTGTTATGAAGAATCGTGCTCTGAATTTTGCATCTAAATGGAGACGGTACAAAATCTGAAATAGTATGTTCGAAAAGTTGTGGTGCCACCTGAGATGTATTGGTCAATGTAAATATGAAAATCAACTTTGATGTACATGGTATGTAGACAGCTGCATATTTACATACTACTTGGTGATTTTACCTTTGTAACTGCTGAGGAATATAAAATTGATACGGATAGCAGTAAAACTGTTGATCAACATCTTTTTGAAAGTTTCTTTCAGCCCTAGACCAAAAACGTCAAATGATAAGTCTAATCAGAGATCACCAGTAGATGTTATAGTTATAATTTATTTCATTGTTTATATTTGCACGTGGAATTAGCTTAAGAAAACAATGGATTGTAATACTTGAAACAGTAAGGCCTGTCTGCTAAATACCGAATCACAATGTTCTCTGTGATATTGTTAACAATAAAAGCATTTTTAGCCGGAGTACATTTCTGTTGGTGATCTCCACATGCTATTCAAAATTATGCTATTAATCATATTGTCATTGGAAAAACATATACTAAGCTAATATTCGCATTGACAGTTTTATTTTCTGTAGAAACCATGAAAATATTCCGTCTTGTATAAACTACTATATTTTATATTTCATTCTAATATAAGCCATACATATATCCACTATTTTTCGTGTATTCCCACGGTAAGGCTTCTGCTTTTATTGAATTGAGTTGGTATGTCCCAATGTTACTATCATCACAGGTAATCTTCATGCTTGGAATTAAACAATTTTTTTCTGGTTGCATTTCTGGGATCCTAATATATTTATTCGTTTCCTCGTCACAGTCTGCGAAAATATTTCCAGTATGCCAGGTTGTTAAATATTTCCTACTGCTATCCGACTAGAAGCCTTATATCATATTTATATTCTGTCTGCAATTAATGCATTTTACACCCTTTGATAACCCTCTTGATTTTCCATCAATGCTGGCTATGATCTGATGCTTTCTCCTTTTAAGTGGTTATTATATATAAATGTAATCCCGCAGTAATAGCGAGTTATAATGTAAGTTTCAAAAACAAACCTGAAATTCATTGCCTTTATACTTAGAGAAATAGAAATTTCTGTGAATATAATTTTGGTGATATTGATTGTTGAAAAAACAAAATTATTTATTTGAATCCCAAAGCATTAATATTTACTGATTATTTGTTTGTATCAGTTCAAATAAAATGACAAGTCTTGTTGTGATAACACATTTCACAATACTATCACAGTTTTGATCAATAAATTGTTCTTTCAAAACAAGAGGAGTATTATGTGCTAAATAAAATTGGAATTTTGCAATATTTGAGAATTGGATTTTCTTGATTGATATCTGAAAAAATACCCATTTAGAATTCAAGTCTCCCGATGTTCTATTATTCGTGTTCTCGTGTATTCGATGCCATAACACTTATTTTTGTCTTTAAAGATTCGATTTGAATTTAATCATAGATTTAAAATTGCTATTTTTTATTTGATTTTTTTAAACAAAGCGTTAATGAAAACATTATATTGGACAATATTTAAATCACTTCATTGAAGCATCAATTTAAGATTATTAAAGGATTAAAGATCAACAAGATATCCTAGTTTATAACTGTGTATATTCATTGTAAATATAATTTATGTTCTGTTTCTCAAGAAGTAACGTAACATGTCACCTCATTAAATTCAGCACATCGTTTACATTTTATCCAGAATCATTAATATTTTATAACTTTGTCTTCTTATATTCGATAGGAATTTATTATTATTTCAGCTAATTATAGTGTTAGAAGGTGTGAAAGTGTCTTAATTAAACACGCATCTACCGAAGATATTTTAAGAGCAATCAAAGTAGATGGTTTCATAAAATTGTCACAGATTGTGTCAGTGATTTTTATTTGTATTAAATTGAATTAAATTTTATATAAAGTAAGCATTATATTCTTATTGTTCTTGAAATGACATCTAGATAAATCTAATACAGTCAATATCAGTTTCTTAGGTTTCAAACAAATGCTTATAAAATTAATATAAATGCGTATAAGTGCTACTCATGCTTGTAAACACAAGAGAGATAATGTTTAGTTATATAAAAACCTGCGAAGATTAACTTGCAACTAGAAAGAAAATAATGCATTGAGAGTAGAGATTTAGTAAATTTTCACAAATCCAAATAGAATCTAATCGTCACGATGCTTGTATTTTCCCAATTTCTTAAATTTCTTTATTATCTTTTAGTCAAATGAGAAGACAGTACTCGTGACTCTTTACAAACCGGTGAGAGGGAGGAACGTATGCCCAAACCGAAGAATTGATTTAAGTACTTGCAAGAGTAGACTTCGCCAGAGGCATGCAAGGATAGCGGCAATGCTAAAATAGTTGCAACAGAAATTATTAAACATTTTATGACATAATTTCAATTTAAAAACACTGAATTAGTTTTGATCAAAGATTGATCTATATAAAAGAAGGCAAATGTTATATATCAAAGAGCGAATAATTATTAAATGAATAATTAATTCAATAACAGGAAAGTATTAACTAACGGCTTGTTAATTATCAAGAACATACGAATATAAAGGAAGATGATGTTTTTCCCCATTGCATATTTAGTACTTGTAAATATATTTAACACAACAAATATTTTCGCATTAAATTATATGTTTTAGATTTTAAAAAACGTACATGTAATTGAGAATTTAAAACTTCAATATCTCCTCCAAAAGATATAGAGTCGAAATTGAAAGAAGAGTGCCATTGTTATCTAGTGAACGACATTTCGACATCTTGTGTGTCTTCAACTGGTTCAAAAAATAATTTTGTCAATCTACTTCATTTTGGTTAATATATAAAGGATTGAGGTAACTCCTACAGAAGATATAGAGTCAAAATTAGAAGAGTGCTATTGTTATCTAGTGATTATTATTATTCTATAGTATCCTTAAATAAATCTAATCTTTGTACCCCTATTAATTCGTACTCGGCTTATATAAGGTAATACCGGTATCTCGACAACTTTCAATTGTTCAATTTAATTAAATCAGTATATAGTTAACATGTACTTTATCCTCAGTTGCTCCCTTATTAAATACCAGTTAAATCAAATTGATCAATCTCCATAGAAACCATATAATAAGTTAATATTTAGATAAGTAATAATTAAATAAACATTAAACTATTTCTTTGCAATTTTCTTTTCCTCCATCTATTGTGATAAATATTTGGTATATACTCAAAATATTCAAAGAACTACTATCTTTTTGTTAAAATTTCATTCTTAATAATCTTCTTGATTACCCTAAATTTTAACGTTATACAATAAGACAATATTGTTTGAAGTGATGTTTAGATATTACTTGATTTATCTCTTTCTAAAATAACTCTACCCTCCTGATCTTAGTATTTAAAAAAGGCCTTTATATAAATAACCCTTCTAGACAAGTACCACCAAGGAACTATAAATATCATGTAGGGAGTAACAATAATAACTTCTTAAACCTATAATATAACCCTTAGTGTCTTTTAAAAAAGATTAGTGTAAAATATAATTGTTCCCTAACTTAAATATTCCTTTAGCTGATACCAGACATCAGTCTTTTATTGATATTAGCTAAATAAGTAAATATATAATTTTTAGTCTAATATATTTTGAATTATGATACTTTTCCTAAAACTCTTCTCTATTGGTGTTAATAAGCTATATATACTTTACCATAGTATTAGTAATTGAGCTATTTTATTTCCTTTTCTATGGTGTCTTGCCCTACTTGATTATTTTATTTCTTTATTATTTTATAATTAGCCTTTTTTTATTTATAAATTAATCTAATTTTTGTATCTCTACAAATTCATACTGAGCTTATATAAAACTATACTGTTATATTCACTATTTATATAAAAAAACTTTTTAGATTATAATTTTATTAATATATAATTAGCATGTTCCTTTATCTCAATACGCCTTTATTAATACTAGTTTTTACAAATTAATCAATATTCACAGATACCATCTGATGGGTTAGTATTTAAGTGTACAATATGCATAAATATTAAACTATTTCTGGAAAATTTCTTTTCCTCCCTCTATTGTGATAAAAGTTTGGTATATACTCAAAAGTATTCATAAATTTCTATCCTTTTGTTATAATATTCTTCTTAATAACCCTAAATTTTAACTGTATACAATATAGCAACATTGTTTAAAATATTTAACTACAGTACCACATGATAAGACTTTCCCTGTTTCATTATCAATAGTCTGCTAGTGGGCGAACCCCTAAATTATCAGCTAACATCTTGTTTTAAGTTTTCCCTTACTAAACCTCATGATATTGCTAATAATAAATTTTCATTTTTTATCACTATACCAACTAGAATGTCTGTCTACTCCCTCACCCTTACTCCTAACAGATACTACCCTCTGTTCTCTCAGGTTTAGATATGCAAGGGATTTGATAAACTAGTCTATGAATTAAAACTGATCCCATAACAACAAGATAATCAGTGACAGGCAGAGTCTGTAACAATCTATATCTTCTTGAAAACTTAGTAACTTCTATGCTGGAGTGAGACAGCATGTTCTTTGTCTATTTCCTTAAATTCTTGGAGATTTTAGGTATAATTATAAGAATGTGTCCATCTGTTCTAATTTAATTCAATTCTATGTCTTTCTGCAGCAGAAGATTGCTGTGCATTTTTAATTGATGTAATGATTGCATTGTTCAATGAAATGGAGTTGCATGAAACGATCGTACAGCATAATCTCTGGATATACTTGTTGCTTATTTTAATTTATATATATATATATATATGTGTGTGTGTGTGCGTGTGTGTGTGTGTGTGTGTGTGTGCGTGTGTGTGTGAGAGTGTGTGTGTGTATGTATGTATGTATGTATGTATTTATGTATATATATAAATATATGAATGTATGTATATATATATATACATATATATATACAAGGCGGTGAGCTGGCAGAAAAGGTAGCACGCCGGGCGAAATGCGTAGCCGTATTTCGTCTGCCGTTACGTTCTGAGTTCAAATTCCGCCGAGGTCGACTTTGCCTTTCATTCTTTCGGGGTCGATAAATTAAGTACCAGTTACGCACTGGGGTCGATGGAATCGACTTAATCAGTTTATCTGTCCTTGTTTGTCCCCTCTGTGTTTAGCCCCTTGTGGGTAGTAAAGAAATATATATATATACAGATCGCCATGTTGATTCGCTAGCTTCTGCACGCATTTTTTTTCTCTCCTTGTTTCTCTCCGTGTTTCTTTTCTGTGTATCTTTCTGTTGAAGAGCGTAGGCTCGAAACGTAAAAGCCTTTTTTATATTTATATTCCTGAGCGCCATACTAATACAATTGTTTGTTTGTATTCCACCTGTCTTCATCCTTTGTTTATTTTCATAAAGCTTCCCGTTATATATATATATATATATATATATATATATATCACGTACCACAAAATTTACAGTTCAGTCTTTGTTCATTGTTTTACTTTGGCAAGTTCATTTTCAAATTCATCAAGAAAACACTTGTCTAAGTTGCGAGTCAGTGGAACTGGACCCGGAACCATGTGATTGGGAAGCATACTTCTTACCATACGGCCATTCCTGCACAATTTCGTAGAATAATTCTTCCTCTATAACAAAGGTATTACTCGATGTGGTCTCTATTGAAAGCCATGCAACTGCGCCATTACTGAACTCAAATTTGGAATTCACTTTCAAAAAATTCCGGTGTGCACTTTTGTACCCACTTCTTTTCAACCAATTTTACATCATCGGTCTCACAAATTGATTGTTCCCTCAATTGCCTTTCAATTGGCCGTAACAGGTGGATATCGTTGATTGTCATTCCAGAATGGATGGGAAACAAATGACCAACCCAATTTGCCGTTTTCCTGATTCACAGCCAAATGTGCGCTTCGTTATGCATTACTATGGTTTAAATGAGCCACTTGCAGAGTCCTGCTCGGTTTCCTTTTCCTAATAGGCCTTACGAGTGTCTCAATGTAACGTTCGTTGTTCACGGTACAGGTACGTCCCAGAAAACCAATAAGAATGATGTCTTTGAAATGCCAAAAACAGGAAATACTGTTAGTGTAACTTCTAGTCGATCACTTGCTCTTGAACTCTCAGACCATGCCGAAGAGATACGCTGAAATTTCGTTGGGTAAGACTTTGTCTTCATATCATAAAAATATGATCACATTTCATTACTTGCCACAAGATCGGAAAAGATGTAACTACCTTTGCTTCAAACGCTTCTAGCAGACGAGAGAAAACTTCCAGGTTCTCTCCCTCAAATTGGATGTCAACTGTCGAGGTACCTAGATTTGGACACATTTTTATGTCCGAAATCTTTCCCTAACCTCTGTAATGTAGTTTTAGCCAATCCCGTTCTATGACAAGCTCATATACTGTGACTCGTCCGTCAGTGCGAATCAGTTCATCTGTTCACAGTCAATTTATATGAATGACAGCAGTTGATAGTCTTTCACTGTGTGTAATTTCTTCAATGCTGGTTTCCTCTTTAAACGTCATATATTGCGCTTGTTGCTCTTGTCATTGGCGTCTATCATCTACAAAGGAGCTTCAGTCTTCTACAAATGTCGGAACAGCCTAAATCCCCCGTCATCAAGAACGCAACGTCCTTACTTCTCCCTGAAACTCATTACATGACTACAAAGAAAAAGAACAAGAAGGAGAGCTACCGCAGAGGAAGATTTACCCTAACAGTGGGTATACTTTGAACGACTTATGTCAGCTCACAAAAGGTGCACTACGTTTTGCATTACTCTCAGTACAAATCTTCTATGTATTCCAGAAAAAAATGAAGATCTTTTACGAAATGTTTAAATCTATCTTCTCCACTACACACACACACACACACACACACATATATATATATATATATATATATATGTATATATATATATATATATATATATATATATATATATATATATATATATATATATATATATGTATGTATGTATATATGTATATGTATATATATATATATATATATTATATATATATATATGTATATATACATACATATATCGCAAGGAAAGATCTTTACTCCAATTGATAATATAATTGACTTTATCATAATTCTTCACGTACATGTGTGTGTGTGTGTTGTGCGTGTGTGTGTATGAGTGTGTGCGCGCGCGTGAGGAATTATGATAAGCTCATTTTAATATCACTTTTTTCCCCCTCGGTACGCTTCACCATCTAGGTTATTCGCATTGGATATTCCTAGTGCAATCGGATGTTAAATCACAATAGATCATCAGGGGAACATTTAATTGCACGCTGTTACACAAATCAAATGTGTGTGTATGTGTGTGTGTGTGTGCATGCGGAGTGTTTATGTGTATATAATCAATCCATTTATATTAAGCAAATGCAATAGTGAGATCTGCAGATATTAATTTTCTATTTTTTTAATTCTTTTCTTAAGGTGAATGTGGTATTAAGGTTTCGTGAATACTAGTGACAAAATGTTTTCTTGAGTTATAATACTTAACTCATTTATACCTAGAAAATATAGTAAACCTAGGGTGAGGTCACCCATGTACAGGTATTATTATGAAAGGCGGACACTGGCAGAAACATTAGCACGCCGGGCAAAATGCTTAACATAATTTCGTCTGCCGCTACGTTCTGAGTTCATATTCCCCCGAGGTTGACTTTGCCTTTCATCCTTTCGGGGTCAATAAATTAAGTACCAGTTACGCACTGGGGTCGATATAATCGACTTAATGCGTTTGTTTGTCCTTGTTTGTCTCCTCTATGTTTAGCCCCTTGTGGGTAGTAAAGAAATAGGTATTGTTATGAAACGCTTTGCTAATACGTAAGAAATGATTTTACATTTTTACATGCTCACATGCTAAAAGGTGATACTCATATGGTTACGTAAGCGTGGTTTGATCTTGATCACTCCGGTGTTCTTTCATGTGTTAAAGCGTAAACATGGTCGCTCCGCTGGTTGTATGCACTGAGGAAGCACAGAAACCAGTGATCCAATTGTTCTGATGTAACGGAAAGTCTGTACGTGATGGATCCTAAGACAGGTTACCGAAGCGCATAAATACCATAATGTGGAGATTTGTTAAGTAATTTGGAGCAAGACTACAAACAGGAGATGGGTACTAGGTTCATCATTTTGAGCCAGAATCCAAAAGCCAGTGTATGGAGTGGAAAAACACGGAATCACCCGCAATAAAGTCATTCAAGGCTAAATCTTGCGCAGAAAAAGTAATTCTAACCGTTTTAGCGGACGCAAAAAGGCCTATACTACTGGAAAATGGGTCTACAGGCAACAGTTTAGGCTACAGAGAAATGCAGGCCAACAAACCGAAACCGGCAATTTGCACCAAACACCGAGGTCTATTGTTAAAGTGTTATTGTTGCACAACAATTAACGCCCACGTACAGGTACCCACATCGTTGGAAACATTGAAAAATTGGATTATGACTGCAAGCAGTCGAGATGTCGCGCCCCACCACTATCAACGCTTCGGTTTACTCAAACTTCCTTATGGAATCGCCAATTTGTTACAGACGAAGAAATGCAAGAAGTGCTGCATAAATGGCCGCGCGGCCAGTTTAAAGAAAACTTCTCCGATAGAAGGAGCAGGATTGTGGACTGTTGGAAGTGCAACGAAAAGCAAGGAAACTACCAAAATATGAGGAATATGATGTAATTATTCTACTCCTGCCTTTGTTTTTATAAATTACAGTAACAAGAGCCCATTTAATTGTTGACTTACCATCGTATACATATATAAGTACATACATACATACATATATGTGTGTGTATATATATATATATATATGCACACACATTTATGTATATATACACACACACACACATATATATATATATATATATATATATATATATATATATATATATATTATATACATGCATATATACATGCATACATACATACATACATACATACATACATACATACATATACACATAAGTAGAAAATGGAGAAAACTTCTGATCAACAAAGAAATTGACCAACACCGGTTATTTTATATTACAGAACATAACATTGCTTACGGCCGTTTCGGCATCATCTTGAGGCCCTTTTGTTTCCTCTTCCCTTTTACCTTCTTCTATTTTATGTATTTGCATTTTATGTATTTGTATTTGATGAAGCTCCATGTACGAGATCGAATGTGCTATAAAGATGGCGAATATTATTTTCGGAATTTTCCTTATAGGCACCGACTGACATTGGCAGCCGAAAAGGCCGAAAGCAATGCTATGTTTTGTATTGAAAAATAATTTTAACCGATGTTGGTCAAATTTGTTAGTTTGTTGATCAGAAGTTTTCTCCGTTTTCTGCTTATTTTGAATTTGATTTCTGATAAACTTGTTTTTATTCTGTTATTACTTGTACCCTACGAGCATAGTGCGCTTGCATACCCATGACAAGGGTTATCATAAATAATTGATACGGTGGTAAGAACGGATAGTCTTATCACTTAGAAGGTTATTCCAACCGCTAACTCTGCTTACCTATATATATATATATATATATATATGTATATATATATATATCACTGAACGCCACGCATCCATTTCCAAGTAAGTTTATCTGAATAATTTCGATGCAACTCTATCTTGTGGAGTACTCTTTTCTTCCCTTCTCTCTTTCTCGCTCTTACTCCTTTACTCTCTCGTTTCTCACACGTGACCATCAACCATCTCTCTTTTCCTAACTTGAGCTTCTTTCTTTCCTTTTGATCTGCAACACAGATCAGACGCATTCTTGTATGTCTCCTCTCCTATCTTTTCTCCAGTCAAATCTTGTTCCTCCAGCGCTGACCATGTCACCTTGTTATGGCTTAGCAGCCCTTACTATTTGTTTTCACTGTCCTGCTTTTGTTACCAACTTTGAGCCTCTGCAAATCCCAAATTTTATTTTGCTTTGCGGAAGCAATAGTTTTCTCGAAGGTTCATCTTGTCGCAATTGCTCGAAATGTGCAGTACATAAACAGCCAACAGCTGATGAAGGGTCGTTCTTATGACACTTGTCTTGCTTCCATTTGTTTTGTTCGCTGTTCGCATAAAAAAGTTCATTTTCCATGTTTTCTTATTTCATGTTGTTTACGTTTTATGACGTCCGGTCCTATATATTCATAGGTATATACATTTATATATATATATACATATGCATGTATGTATATATATATATATATATATGTATATATATATATATACATATATGTGTATATTCATATCTACATATACATGTATATATATATATATATATATATATATATATATAAATTTATATATGAGGATAATACCGATATTTAAGTGTCGAAATTATCAAGTGGCCAGCATGAAAGAAATACCTTACAAAGGTAAAAAAAATTTAAAAAATTAAAAATGAGGGTGTCTAAAAGACACCAACATGCCGAAATAGCAGTCGAAACTCTGACTATAAAACCACGTTAAATGTTCACATTGCACCATGAGGTAAAGCGGAGGGACAAAACATACAAGCAAAAATTATGAATAATTCATGATCCAAGGATTCTGGTTCTGCTTTAGATAAGCTTTACCGTCATCAATTGAACATATCAAGGGTACATAATACAGATACATATGCACAGCAAACGATATACTTACATATACGAGCGTCGTACATACATACATATGCACGTATGGACACAGCCAGTTTGAATCGCCCGCCAAATCACCGCATAAGTACGATATGGTAAAAATAAGCACCGCAGTGAATATAATAACGAATTATATAAATTTATATATGAGGATAATACCGATATTTAAGTGTCGAAATTATCAAGTGGCCAGCATGAAAGAAATACCTTACAAAGGTAAAAAAATTTTTAACAATTAAAAATGAGGGTGTCTAAAAGACACCAACATGCCGAAATAGCAGTCGAAACTCTGACTATAAAACCACGTTAAGTGTTCACATCGCACCATGAGGTAAAGCGGAGGGACAAAACATACAAGCAAAAATTATTGAATAATTCAAGATCCAAGGATTTCTGGTTCTGCTTTAGATAAGCTTTACCGTCATCAATTGAATATATCAAGGGTACATAAATACAGATACATATATGCACAGCAAACGATATACTTACATATACATATACATACACATACACACACACGCACATGTGCACAAAGGAAGACGTATTCTCATCTTTCGTGTATGTATAGGATGGCATTGTCAAGGGTTTCCTTTCGTGACTTTCAAAAGAATGGTCGGAACTTAGAAGACACCGTTATATGAAAGTAAGTTAGTTTCTTCTTGTAATAATTTAACAATATTTCTGTCATTTGTTTAAAATAATTTTTTATATAGCACTAGCAGTATCGCCCGGCGTTGCTCGGGTTTGTAAGGGAAATAACTCTATAAGCATTTTTAGAGTTATAGCCAAAAAATAGTAAAAAGATGCATTAAAAATGGAAAAAAAATTATGGTAAATTTTTTTTTAAATCGTTGACTCGTAGACATTTTTAGAGAGTTACTTCCCTTATATAATAGCGAAAAATGCATTAAAATGGAAAAAGATGATGGTAATTTTTTTTAAAACTCGTAGACTCATCGTAGACGCGCGCTAATACCCAGACGGGCTCGATATGAATCACGACTATAAGATACCCGAATTTGGTTAAACTGCACCGCAAAATGTGGGAGTAGTTAGGAATCTAAATCGTAGGAGACAAACACTCACACAACTTCACTTTTATATATAAAGATTATTTGCATGGCAGCGTATGTTAGAATGGCAAGCAGAAGTGAAAAATAAGTGAATCAAATTTGAAAGACGAAAACTGAAAGTACGAAACGTGTTGTACACTGAAAATATAAGTTGTGCAGTGTGACTTTTGAGTTTTTGAAGAAAACAGTGTTCACATTGAGCAATAAAGGCAACTTTTTATGAAAACATATTTACTTGGAATTTTTCCGATTTTAATATAATTTCAGTTTGATCCGAAATTGTTGCTTACAGCCTTCCTTACATGTATACGCATAGTTTACGATCGCTATATAAATCACGTATATAACTGTGGTAAAATATCATATAGAAAATGGCACGTCTGTTCGAATCCTTTACAAATTATTCATGTTGCATAAAGTATCAAAATATTGATTTCATATTTTGGCACAAGGCCAGCAATTTCGTTGGAGGGACTAAATCTTTTTCATCGAACCCACTGCTAAACTGGTGCTTATTTTATCTACACCGAAATGATGAAAGCCAAAGTTGACTTCTCCGAAATTTAAAATGAGAACGTAGAAACTGACAAAACGTCGCTAAGCGTTTTCCCCGGCATGCAAACGATTCTGATCGCACGCCCCTTTATTCAATAATAATTAAAATTAAAATATTACCAATCATTTTTATGTCTGATAATGCAAACAACCCCGCGAAACTAACGGGTCACATTGGTAAGGATGCTTTTAAGGATATTAAAACCGTTACTTCCAAAGCTAAGTGCTATTCAAATTACAGCTTTTTATTTCTACTATTTTTACTGGTGTACTGAATATTTTAGTGAGAGTATTAAAAATAGTTTTGAAATAATATTTCTAGTTAATAGAAGAATATATTTACAAAAATATTACATAGCATTGAAAACTGTATATATAATTATCGTATGAGTTTCATGATTATTTCCTAGTTTCCCAACATTATTTCTCAGTATATTAACATTGCTATTATTTTTCGTTCCACGTTACTTAACATACTGGTAATATGTTACATTTGAACCCGCTTACATTTTTATTCTCTCACTCACTCACCATTAAATATATTCTTCTATTAACTAGGAAACAAGGTAAAGGTGTGACAAATGCCGCTTCCTGTCATTCTCCTTTTGCTTCTTCCGTTGTCATGTATTCATTTGATAATATTCCACTTCCACTGTCACGGTTGCGTGACAATACATAAATATACAGTGCTAATTATTAAATACGTACGCTTCGTCTGGTGTTTGCCTGATTTGCATAGCTTTAGAGTTTAATGTTGCACAGTATCTAGATTTGCTTTTTAATTTTGCTGTTTCTATGCCATATGCTTTTAAGAACTACTCCTCTCACTCCAATTTTACAAAGTTTTACAAGTTTTCACCTACACAAATCTAAGCTTGCTTGATATTAAAGCAGGATCAGGTTCTTTTCCTTTTGTTTTGTCATTTAATGACAAAATCACATAAAATTTCCTTGCATCATCTCGGTAATTGCTTTAGCATTATTGGGATGACATACGTAAGTGTCAAATATTTTGTTTTCACTTAATTTTCACTAATTTCTCAATTTTCTAAATTAATATTGCAAATATTTTCAACTTTCTATAAGTTTATTACAATTAAAATATTTTTATTGTTACTGGAAGAAACAGCGTCACTCGCGAGCTTTTCTCCCAGTTTTATGCGTATGTATTATATATAGAGACAAAACACAAACGTATATACACAAACACCGACACCCACCACACACGGGCGCGCACGAACACACACACACACACACACACACACACACACTAAAGTATATACGGATGAGTGAGTGAATTATGTAAGGAAAAAAGTACTCTTGATCCAGAGCAGCAGAACTTCCTCCAGGCACTTGATGCAGGTTTCCGTGTTGGGTGAGGCCGTGTGGAAATTGTCTGTCTGCGAATTGTCTGCTCGCACTATCAAACAGTGCGTACGCATCAGCATACTTATGCCTTCAACTCTCAGCCACACGTCAGGTTACATGCATGCGGAGCCACACAGCAATAATAGATACACACATATACGTATCGGACACTCATGCACTCATACAGTTGGTATAAACACACACGCACACACACGCACACACACACACACACACACACGTACACATACACGTGCACAAATACATGTCACCCATAGATCTGATATAACACAAGTCCCTTCAAAGATCCGCCAGAAAGTAGGGCGCCAACAGCTTTCTGCCGAATCACGTGGAAATTCTCCTTCTTAATAACATCTGGTGTCACTGGAATTTCGGTTTCACTTCTAATAACACAATGTGACTTGCCTTGTATTCCAGTTTCCGTTAATCATCTTTGACATCCTGTGTCTCTATGCAGCATGAGGATCAAGGTTTCTATTAGGATTCTACGAAGCTTTAAGATGCATGGTGCAAACTACAAAATATTGCCCCCAAAAGTGGAGAAATTGACAACTACATTTGTCAAGTATGCAAAATATTGGGGCATGAAGGGGAAAACAAAACTAGTAATAAAAATTGGAGCATTGGGCATGATGAAAACAATTGAACAAAAATATAGGAGCTATAGTGAGACCCTCAACACGACACACTATCCAAAGAATAGCCCTACTAGGGATAGCCCACATCGTACGCAAGTCACTATCAATTCAATAATACAACACAATCCACAAACATAAGACACACTGTACATAACGAATATACAATAAAATAAGCACCAACCAGCAGGCCTCTAATCCCACGAAAGACTGTAACTAGACGCCATAACAAAACAAACTAACGCAACACTATTAACAGTCAGCTGAAATAAAGTTATAATGAAATGAAACCATAAATGACGATAATAATAATAATAATAATAATAATAATAATAATAATAATAATAATAATAATAATAATAATAATGATAACGATTTAAAGAGAGGAATACGAAGGTTGTAGTCAATGAAGAGAGTACACATGATACCAATAGTCATTGTCGCACTTGGAAGTATCAGCACTCAACTACCTACATGTCTGAAAAAGATCGGTACAAGTGTGAAGGTAGAACACTTAAAAACTCAGCATTGCTTGGAACTGCAAGAATTCTTTGCAAGGTTCTTGAAGAATTATCAGTAAACAAGTGTCTGTGGACAACTGACACTTCAAATCACGCCAAGCAAAAATAAGCTGTCAGTTTTCATATTATAATAATAATAATAATATAATAATAATAATAATAATAATAATAATAATAATAGTAGTAGTAGTAGTAGTAGTAATAATAATAATAATAATAATATAATAATAATAATAATAATAGTAATAATAATAATAATAATAATAAAATAATAATAATAATAATAATAATAATAATAATAATAATGATGATAATAATAATAATAATAAAATAATAATAATAATAATAATGATGATAATAATAATAATAAGAAGAAGAAGAAGAAGAAGAAACAACAAAAGCTATAAAACAAATGAAATCCAAACTAAAAATAGAACAGCAACGAACCATGATAAAACGATGGCAAGAAAAGCCCCTTCATGGTAAATACTGGACTAAACTAAACGCAAAAGAAATAGACAAAGAAAAATCCCAGCAATGCTTGAGAAGCTCAGGACTCAAAGCAGAGACAGAGGGATTTTTAATTGCAGCACAAGACCAAAGCCT
The DNA here is from genome assembly GCF_006345805.1 of Octopus sinensis. NCBI lineage: Eukaryota > Metazoa > Mollusca > Cephalopoda > Octopoda > Octopodidae > Octopus > Octopus sinensis. The sequence goes on from NC_042998.1 coordinate 173,115,737, forward strand.
CCCCACCAGAAATTACCAAAAACTTGTAATGAAAAGAAATATTACAAGTAACTGCAGAATATGTGGAGATGGACAAGAAACAATAAATCATATTATCTCTAGCTGCCCAGTCCTGGTTAAGAAGGAATATATTCACAGACATGACAGAGTTGTAACCTACATACATTGGAAGCTATGCCAACATTATGGAATAACAACAGAAAAAAGATGGTATAGGCACACACCAGAAAAGGTCACAGAAAACGAGAAAGCAACCATACTCTGGGATATGCCGATACACACAGATAGAGAAATTAAGGCCAACAGACCAGATATAATTGTCAGAGATCATGAAGAAAAAAAATGCTTTCTAATTGATGTATCAATACCGGCAGATGACAACGTGTCTCTAAAAGAAATGGAGAAACTCTCAAAATACAAAGACCTGGAAATAGAGGTAACCAGAATGTGGAATCTGAAAACAGAAACAATTCCTATCATAGTAGGTGCATTAGGCATGATAAAAAAATATTCAGACAAATACATAACAAAAACACCAGGACTTACAAACACATACAACATACAGAAAATTGCACTACTAGGCACTGCACACATCCTACGCAGAACACTTTCCATACAATAACCATCAGAGCATCACAACAAATTACAGCACATACCCTAGGCACACAGAGCTGCGCTCGGTAGTGAAGTGAAAGCACGCTATAAAAATAAAACTACTGAATAATAATAATAATAATAATAATAATAATAATAATAATAATAATAATATAATAATAATATAATAATAATATATAATAATAATAACGATTTAAAGAGAGAAATACGAAGGTTGTAGTCAATGAAGAGAGTACACATGATACCAATAGTCATTGTCGCACTTGGAAGTATCAGCACTCAACTACCTACATGTCTGAAAAAGATCGGTACAAGTGTGAAGTAGAACACTTAAAAACTCAGCATTGCTTGGAACTGCAAGAATTCTTTGCAAGGTTCTTGAAGAATTATCAGTAAACAAGTGTCACCTTAGTCTACTGGCTGTGGACAACTGACACTTCAAATCACGCCAAGCAAAAATAAGCTGTCAGTTTTCATATAATAATAATAATAATAATAATAATAATAATAATAATAATAATAATAATAATAATAATAATAATAATAATAATAATAGTAATAATAATAATAATAATAATAAAATAATAATAATAATAAAATAATAATAATAATAATAATAATAATAAGAAGAAGAAGAAGAGAAGAAGAAGAAGAAGAAGAAAAGAAGAAGAAGAAGAAGAAGAAGAAGAAACAACAAAAGCTATAAAACAAATGAAATCCAAACTAAAAATAGAACAGCAACGAACCATGATAAAACGATGGCAAGAAAAGCCCCTTCATGGTAAATACTGGACTAAACTAAACGCAAAAGAAATAGACAAAGAAAAATCCCAGCAATGCTTGAGAAGCTCAGGACTCAAAGCAGAGACAGAGGGATTTTTAATTGCAGCACAAGACCAAAGCCTCCCCACCAGAAATTACCAAAAACTTGTAATGAAAAGAAATATTACAAGTAACTGCAGAATATGTGGAGATGGACAAGAAACAATAAATCATATTATCTCTAGCTGCCCAGTCCTGGTTAAGAAGGAATATATTCACAGACATGACAGAGTTGTAACCTACATACATTGGAAGCTATGCCAACATTATGGAATAACAACAGAAAAAAGATGGTATAGGCACACACCAGAAAAGGTCACAGAAAACGAGAAAGCAACCATACTCTGGGATATGCCGATACACACAGATAGAGAAATAATTAAGGCCAACAGACCAGATATAGTTGTCAGAGATCATGAAGAAAAAAATGCTTTCTAATTGATGTATCAATACCGGCAGATGACAACGTGTCTCTAAAAGAAATGGAGAAACTCTCAAAATACAAAGACCTGGAAATAGAGGTAACCAGAATGTGGAATCTGAAAACAGAAACAATTCCTATCATGGTAGGTGCATTAGGCATGATAAAAAAAATATTCAGACAAATACATAACAAAAACACCAGGACTTACAAACACATATAACATACAGAAAATTGCACTACTAGGCACTGCACACATCCTACGCAGAACACTTTCCATACAATAACCATCAGAGCATCACAACAAATCACAGCACATACCCTAGGCACACAGAGCTGCGCTCGGTAGTGAAGTGAAATCACGCTATAAAAATAAAACTACTGAATAATAATAATAATAATAATAATAATAATAATAATAATAATAATAATAATAATAATAATAATAATAATAATGATAATAATAAGTGGGGGAGCATCATAGACATGTGCTGAGAGGAATTCTTTGGGGTTTGGATAATTCACCTTTGGAAGCATGGGTATTTTGTTCAACATCCTTAAACAACCCTTATTCAGGGACATCTTGAGTGGAATGGGCTACTCAACCTGAAGAAAATTCTAACTGGGCCCCACCTGCAAGGTCATGTGCTGTTTATCTTGATATGAGATGACCATGTCGCGCACATATGGTTGTGATGCATGTATCTGGTGTACTCTTATCGGACGGGTAGTTATGATGGGTATACTGGGCTTCGTATATTTTACCCCAGTGTCACTTTGATGGCATGCACTACTATCTCACTCAATAATAATAATTACAACAACAACAACAACAACAATAATGATGATAATAATAATAATAATAATAATAATAACAATAATGATGATGATTATGATGATGATAATAATAATAATATTAATAATAATGATGATGATGATGAGAAAGGGGAGCTTAAAAGCGGACAAAAATAAAGGGCACTGAAAAGGAAGTATAATATTGAAAGAAAGCACCTGAAAGTGGTAGTGAAAGAATTGAAACAGTGCCTCGTTGCAAAGAAAGCGAAGATGTTAAGATAAGACCAAATAATGAAGGGCGACCACCAGAATAGATTATTCAGAGTAGATCAGAAGAGATTCTATAAAGAAATAAAAGGAGAGCGTACAGCTGAAAAGTTGATACCAGATAACAACGAAAGTCAAAGTTTTTGGAGTGACATCTGGAGCAAAGAGAAGGAGCACAAGAAGGATACTGAATGGTTGCAAGAACAGAAACAAATAGTGGTCTGTCCAAAACAGGCAGAACTAATCATTTCAGTTAGGGAAGGGAAGTGAAGGAAATCAGCAAAAAGATGAGCAACTGGAAGGCTCCGGGACCATATGGAGTTCAAGGCTACTGGATCAAGGGTTTGGTGAACGTCATGCACAAATAGCTGCGCAACTCAACGCCTTGTTAAATGCCGACCAAATAACACCAGAGTGATTGACACTGGGTAGGACAGTGCTGTTCTTGCAAAACATCGAAAAAGGCAATGCAGTCGACAATTACAGGCCGATATCCTGTCTGCTACTTATGTGGAAATTATTGACAGGAATACTTGCAGAGTTAATCTACGAATATCTGGAAAAAATGGAGTCCTGTCTCATGAGCAGAAGGGTAACAAGCGTAAGTGCAGAGGTGCCAAGGATCTATTCCCGGTAGACAAAACTGTACTTAAAGACTGCAAGAGGAGGAAAAGTAACTTAGCCATGTCATGAATCGCCTATCGTAAGGCGTACGATATGATCAGACACTCTTAGATAATGGAATGTATGAACCTGTTTGGTACTGCATTGAATGTTGAGCGATTGCTTGGAAAAAAATATGGCGAATTGGAAGACAGACCTGGCAGCATACGGAAGAAGATTAGGGACTGTAGGAACCAGGAGGGACATCTTCCAAGGGGACTACATGTCCTCACTGATCTTTGTACTGTGCTTGATACCACTAACACTGATACTGAGGAAAATAAAAGCTGGGTATGTATTCAAAACTCGCCGACAAAATGACAACCATTTGTTATTCATGGATGACCTCAAACTTTATGGTAAAGATGAATCCCAAGTCGGCTCCCTCGTTGATACGGAGTATATTTTCAGTGGTGATATCAGAATGGAGTTCCGACTGAGAAAGTGTGGTCTGTTAGTCTTGAAGAGAGGCAAAATCAAATGTATGAACGGACTATCGATACCGTCGGGGGAGGTTATGAAGCAGATAGAAGAGACAGGCTATAAGTACTTGCGGATATTTGGAAATGGACAAATTGATGGAGAAAGAAATGACAGAAAAATTTAAGGTGGAGCTTCTTGCGCAGACTGAGACTGATCCTTAAGTTGAAATTAAACGGACGGAATAAGATTGAAGATATCAATACTTGGGCGGTTTCACTCCTTAGGAATGGAACAGGGGTAATCGCATGGACAGTAGACGAACTAAACAGCTTAGATAGAAAGACAAGGAAATTACTAACTAGATATGGGACACTCCACCCAAAAAGTGACACAGACAGACTGTATGACCCAAGAAAAAGCGGAGGAAGAGGACTTATTGGATGCGAACACAGCATTAGAGCAGAAGAAAACAACATAGCTTGATATGTAATAAATGTCACAGAGCCGCTATTATTAGACGTAGGAAGGTCAGGCTTGTGTATGATGAAAGATTGCAAAGATAAAGTACTGTACAAGCAATTCAAAACGATTGAAACAAAATAGATGGGTAAATAAAGAATGCATGGTCAATTTCAGAGGGATGTTGAAGATAAGATAGACAGAGAAAGATGGCTGTGGATGACTCAAAGTGATTTAAAACCGGAAATGGAGGCTCTAATCTGTGCTGCCCAAGAGCAAGCACTAAGAACAAACTACATAAAATACAGAGTAGACAACACATCAGAAAGTGATAAGTGCAGAATCTGTGAACAAAATGGTGAAACCGTATGGCATATTACCAGCCAATGTACGCCACTAGCGCAGAAGGAATATAAGAGAAGGCACGACAATATAGCAGGGATTGTCCTTTGGACACTTTGAAACAAGAATGGACTTGACAGAGCAAATAATTGGTACGGCCACAAAACCGAAGGCATCATCGAAAATGATAATGCAAAGATCCTATGGGATTTTGTGATTCAGTGTGACCATGAGATAGAGAATAGAAAGCCAGACGTAGTCTTAATTGAGAAAGAAAGCAAACTATGCTAGATCATAGATATAGCATGCCCAGCTGACAACAAGGTATGCGATAAAGAAGAAAGAAAAGTCGATAGGTATGACAGGTTAGCTTGGGAGGTAAAGCAGTTGTGTTTGCTGAAAAAGGTGGTAGTGATACCAATAATTGTCGGAACCCTGAGAACAGTGAGTAAAGGTCTCGAGAAGTACATGGAACAAGTGTTATCTTAGTTCACTGGTAGTGAACAGGTGATACTGCAATACATCTCCAGCGTTAGAAGCGGTGCAAAGGCAATAACAATAATGATGATGTGTGTGCGTGTGTGTGTATGTGTATGCCTCTGTGTGTGTGTGTTTGCGTGTGTGTGTAAATGCAACAAGGCCGAATGATAAAGAAAGCCACTGGGTTCGATCACAAGAGCACAGGAGCATCTTTGCCAAGTATTTTTTTTGTATCATAATCGCATGTAGCGTGACAATGTTTAAGCGGAAATTGTGTGAATCGTGTTACATGAATTATAAGCGTTGTTTATAATATATTCCTTGTCACACTGCCTCACGCTGATTCAGTTTGAAAGTGTGGATAGTTAAGGCAGCCAAACATACAGTGATGAAACTGTTGGTGATCCGTATGTATGTATTTGCGTGATTGCGTTTGTATGTATGTATGCATGTATGTTTGAACGTATGTATGTGAGTGTGCATGTATGTGTGTGTGTATGTTTGCCTCTTCTATTTTTTAAGTATGTATTATGTATGTATGCATACATAGTGTAAGCATGTATGTATCAATGTGTGCGTGTGTGTTTGCTTGTAGTTATATTTATTAAGTGTACCTTTAAACCCGTTGTATAAATTCAACCCATTTTCGTGGAAGATGTGACCCTAAATGGATTTATCGACTTCAGTGGTGTAAATGTAGAACTGGTAGCCAAACTAAGTTGCACATAAATGACTGTTTCCCAGCCTGTCTTTTGCTAGACATGCCTCAAGTACGGTGTGTTATTTCTTCAGATTAATACGTGTAAAATCTTATAATTTGCAACAGTTCGTCTCTTGAATATCTCCAATACAGAATGTGTTGGAGATAACAGTTCACCTTCTATGGCTTTACTGAGTGGAATTTGTTTCCCAATAACTTTGGTTTTAAGGAAATTATTTTTTTCTCTTTTTCCCTCTCTATTTTTTTTCTTTTTCTTCTTTTTTTATGCAAAGTCAGCCGATTCTGATTGATGTTGGATTTGCTTCCAGTATCTTAAAGTTTGGTAAATGTATGGCTTTCCTAATATTTAGGATAGTGCTATAATTAACTACCTATCGCTTTTGCGAAACTTTGTGAAGGATACGTCTTTTGAGGGGAATATTTGTTCGTTATGTAGAGGAATTGTTATAGAACAGTGTTGAGGTTCATATACGAAGTTGAGCCGAAATAGATTTTGTTTCTCTTCTCAGTTTTAGACATTTTGCTCATTGAATGTCGTTTACAAATGAAATTCCTATTTACGCGTATGCAAACGCATACATACAGTACACATGTATATATCTGGCAGAAACGTTAGCACGCCGGGCGAAATGCTTAGCGGTATTTCGTCAGCCATTACGTTCTGAGTTCAAATTCCGCCGAGGTCGACTTTGTCTTTCATCCTTTCGGGGTCGATAAATTAAGTACCAGTTACGCACTGGGGTCGATGTAATCGACTTAATCCGTTTGTCTGTCCTTGTTTGTCCCCTCTGTGTTTAGCCCCTTGTTGGTAGTAAAGAAATATATATATACTGAGATATGTACATATTCATATATAAATTCCTATAAGTCTGATCAATAAGTATCCGGTCTGTTGCCATAGTAACGAGGCTAAAGCACGCAAATGCGCTAGACACAGATTGACCTTGAACTTTGTTGCGCATGTGGACTAAAATTTTAGGGTTCTAGCTTACTTCCGCTGTTTACAGCAGTGCTTGGAGGAAAGGTGTGTAGCACGTGATCGTCGCATTGACTATGACAGAGAAAGTTGAGCAGAGACTCTTTTTCAAATCGTTCCTAAAGATCGGTGATACCTGATCAGAGGCTTACGCAAACTTTTCAAAAACTTTTCTTCATTCTTGACACAATCAGGGAGATCTTGTGCAACTGAATTCCGAGTGACATTTTGGTTAGCTGAAAGCAGTTTTGGCACAAATTTGGCAGACACGCGTTTCATACCCAGATCTTCCGTGAAAATGGATTGAACTGAACCGTAACTGAACTGCACATCTTTTGATAACTTACAGATTGTGATTCGACGATTTTCTCCCACAGCTTCCCGCATATGTGCAGTGTTTTTCTCAGTTCTGTTGGTTGCGGGTTCCCTAGGACGTTCGTCAATATTGGCATTTTGGAAACATCTGAACCACTCATACACTTGTGTGTGGCTCATACACTCCTCTCCGTACACTTTCTGCAACTTTGCGTAAGCCTCTGAGCAGGTATCACCATGACAACTTTCTCTGTCATGGTCAATGCGACGATCACACTCTACAAACCTTCCTTCCAAGCACTGTTGGAAACAGCAGAAGTGAGCTAGAACGTTAAAACTTAGTGCGCATGCACAACAGAGCTGAAGGTGAATCTATGCCAAGCGGCTTCAAACTGTGTGCTTTAGCCTCGTTATTATGGCAACAGTGAAGATACTTATGGATCGTGAACAGGTCGCGGTCTTATAGCGACGAAAATATTTTGACAAATTAAACTTAAATGTTGAAGTGAATCGAACGGCTTTTGTGTGTTTCTTAAATGGCTCACAAACACCTTCCAAGCTGCAATTGTTTTCGTTCCAGCACACGATCTCAGATCAAATCACTTGCAATGCAGGTACATCTCCGTAATGTATACATATATATTCATATATAAATTCTTATATATCTACTCGTATATATATATGTATATATATATATATATATACATATATGCATATATATATATATATATATATATGTGTGTATATGTATGTATATATATATATACACATACAAACATATTCACATATATACATATATATATATATAGAGAGAGAGAGAGAGAGAGAGACATACACACGCACATACGTACATACATACATACATACACACACATATACATACATACATACATATATACATACATACTTGTAAGTATACTATACATACATGCATAAATGTACTCCTAATTTCTATAATTATTTTCGAAATTGCTTTGTTCGTAGATATGTTTAAATTATCTTTGCTCGTCTCCAAACATCTACATTTATGACATGTACAGTATTCATATATTGTAGTGGGAAAGATAAGCAACCTTAGAATGTCACGAACATATAATTCTTCGGTTAACAACAGCTCATTTCAAAAATTGCCCGAAACTAAAAAAGAAAGAGAGAGTAAAAAGTGAAATGAAATTCCAGTGTGCCATCCCGTTTACCTATAGCAAACTAGAATTCAGCAACCATATAAGAATTTGTTGCTGTCTAATTCTGGAACAGAGCTATTTATTTTGAAAAAAGAAAACAAAATTGTAACTTGGTCACATCGACACAAATATATCTTAATTTTCAGCCGGGTATCCATTCGGTCGGTTTCTTTTATCGGAAGATATGGCACCAGTTGTTATGGGATAATGGGGAAAAACATAAGCACAAAGACATACAAACATACACAAGTCTATAGGATATGCTTCCCGTCCTACATGGTAGACAGTTTCCGTCTACCAAATTAACTCCCAAATTGCCGTGCAGTGGGCCTGAACACTAAACGACAAAGCTCCAAAGTGTGGTTCTTTACCGCAGGGCCAAGCCTGCGCCTATATGACTACTACTTAGCTAGTATCAGTCAAATGGTAAACTATAAAAAATTATAAATACTGCTACTTAATTATATATACTTAATTATTAATATGTGTTGTTTATTTCAACTTAGAACATAACAGTACCGAACTAGGATTGGAAGCTATCTTGCTCGGCATTCTACCGTATATAGGAACTCACTGTACTTTTTGCTATTTTTAATGCAAACATCTATTGAACCAGAAATAAAGAGCAATAGACCTACTGACAGAAGTCTAATCATTTCTACTCTAGGCACAAGGCCCGAAAAAAATTAGGGGGGGGCAGTCGATTAGATCGATCCCAGTGCGTAACTGGTACTTAATTTATCGGCCCGGAAAGGATGAAAGGCAAAGTCGTCCTCGGCGGAATTTGGACTAAGAACGTAAAGACAGACGAAATACCTATTTCTTTACTACCCACAAGTGGTTAAACACAGAGAGGACAAACAAGGAACAGACAAACGAATTAAGTCGCTTACATCGACCCCAGAACGTAACTGGTACTTAATTTATCGTCCCCGAAAGGATGAAAGACAAAGTCGATCTCGGCGGGATTTGAACTCAGAACGTAACGGTAGACGAAATACGGCTACGCATTTCGCCCGGCGTGCTAACGTTTCTGCCAGCTCGCCGCCTTGACAGAACTCTAATCACACAACGATTCCTCACCAAATGTTACATTGAGCACTTATTCCCTGTCTTTCCTAATAAAGTAACAAAAAGAGTTTTCTTCCTCCTATTATTCTAGATTCACGAATACCTCACATATTACACTGTAAGTCACAGATACGTGTCCTGACTCCTAGCCGTGAATAGGGCACTCGCTATTTTTCTATTGAAAATGACTGCTTATAAGCTATATCGTTGATATTAAAATTGCAGCTGTTAATTTATATTAGTTTATGTTTAATATTTTTCCTATATTGTATTAAGTGTTTGTCTGATAAAATTTAATAAGCAGTAGTAAATGACTTTATAGAAAATTACAGAACATTAGTCTCTGTTCATTAGAAACTAAGAAATATAATGAATCGACGTTAAATTTTCATATCATTAATCTATGATTGATTATTTCCTATACTGTCCATATCAGAAATAACCAGGAGACTAAATACTACTTTTATGCTTAATTCCACCCCTTACATTGGACTTTGGCATCTTTCCGAGATACTTTGTCTAACATTCCACAATTACGAGTTATCCGCGGGTGTCTGTAAAATTGACCAATTTCTCAATCCTTTAAAAGTAGTCTCGTGTGGAAACACTATTTCAAAATAGACAACAATATTCTTAATCCAGACCTGCAGTAGTTTTGATTCGTAATTATGCTTCCTCACTTGGTGCATCTAATTCAATCGGTTTTGAGGTAGGATCGAAATTATACTTTTCAACGGCTTTGTAACCATTTGAACAATACATTTTTCTTTCTTTTGATTTTTGTTTTTAATGAGGAGGAGGAGGAGGAGTATATTCGGGCACATCTAGACTCCGCAAATGATAACTATTTGAAGCTAACCGTTTTAGTGTGTTGCAGACGCAAATAAGAGATTTAAACACACGCACACACACACACATACACACACACACACACACACACATACGCACGCAAATACGCACGTACACTCACATGCACATACTTATACATATTCCAATCTTTTCTACTCTAGACACAAGGCCCGAAGTTTTGGGGCAGGAGGTGGCCAGTCGATTAGTTCGACCACAGTACGAAACTGGTACTTATTTAATCGACCCCGAAAGGATGAAAGGCAGTCGACCTCGGCGGAATTTGAACTCAGAACGTAAAGACAGACGAAATACCTATTTCTCTTTCTTTAGGGGCTAAACATAGAGGGGACAAACGAGGACAGACAAAGGTATTAAGTCGATTACATCGACCCCAGTACGTAACTGGTACTTAATTTATAGACCCCGAAATGATAAAAGGCAAAGTCGACCTCGGCGGAATTTGAACTCAGAACGTAACGGCAGACGAAATACCTATTTCTTTACTACCCACAAGGGGCTAAATACAGAGAGGACAAACAAGGACAGACAAACGGATTAAGTCGATTATATTGACCCCAGTGCGTAATTGGTACTTATTTAATTGACCCCGAAAGGATGAAAAGCAAAGTCGACGTCGACGGAATTTGAACTCAGAACGTAGCCGCAGACGAAATACCGCTAAGCATTTCATCCGACGTGCTAACGTTTCTTGCCAGCTCGCCGACTTATCCATTTTCCACTATGAGAAATATTGATGCATATACTGCTTAGAAAAAGATATTAGCTGTTTATTATTAACATGCCAGTTGTTGTTTTTTTTTATATTTCTCTACTCCAAATGATGCTTTTTTGATTATTTTTTTCTCTCCGACCACTGGGGAAACTTCATATCATCGAGAATTTTTTATTTACACCATTCAATACGTCACCCTCTATCGGAATTATTCAAACTCAAGTTATTTCTCCGTTCTTTATGTTTTAATATTCACACAAAGACCAAAACTGATTGCAACTTTAAGCAACGTGTACAATTAAATGTTCGCTGATCAATGCAGGCTTCTGACGGTTATCATCCGTTAACAAGGTTTCATAAACCCCAAAACATAGGCGTAGTTGTCACTTTACTGGCAAATAAAGGTCACATTTTCTTGTATGTGTTTGTGTGAGTGTGTCCGTGTGTGGTGTGTGTGTGTGTGTATACATAAATGTCTCTGTGTTTTTGTGTCACAGTATTGATTACAGTAATGATCGAGACGTTACTCTCGATACCCAGACGTATATTGTCACGTTTTCTATTAGAGAATACAAAAAGCTTCAGCTTCAGACTTAAAAAAGACACTAAATCACAACTTCGGATTTCGTACCCCTTGAATAGCTATTTCAAGAAATGACGTAACTTATAACGCAGCACTTCATACACATGCGATGTAATCATGATATTTAATTGATTTAAATTAATGTTTAAACTGAAACCAATCAAACAGGCTAATTATTTTGATAGCATTGACGCTATAAAACCCGAAAGACGTACATAAAACCATGTCTTCACCATATGAGGGATATCTATAGATGTGGTTCTGTGGTTATAAGATTGCTTCGAAGTCACATGGTTCCGTGCTCAGTGCCACTGCATTTTATCTTCGGCAAGTGACTTGTATTATAATCTCGGGCCGAATAAAACCTTGTGGAATTGGTAGATGGAAACTGAATAGGACCCGCTGTATATATATATATATATATATATATATATATATATACAGCGGGTCCTATTCAGTTTCCATCTACTAATTCCACATAATAATAATTATTATTACCTTTGAAGTATTTTATTCCCATGCTGGCCATAAGATCGGTATTTAAATAACGATCATATCCCTATATATATATATACGATCGTGAGGTTGTGAGCTCGAATCCCAGACCGGGCTGCGTATTGTGTTCTTGAGTAAGACACTTTATTTCACGTTGCTCCAGTTCACTCAGCTGTAGAAATGAGTTGCGACGTCACAGGTGCCAAGCTGTATCGGCCGTTGCCTTTCCCTTGGATAACACTGGTGGCGTGGAGAGGGGAGGCCGGTATGCATGGGCGACTGCTGGTCTTCCAAAAACAACCTTGCCCGGACTTGTGCCCGGGAGGGTAACTTTCTAGGTGCAATCACTTGGTCTGTGTCGTGACCGAATGGGGGTCTCAGGATATAACATATATATATATATACATGGATAAGGTCGTTCTTTTAAATAACGATCAAATCAAGTGGCAGCATGGGAAGAAAAGCGTTATCGGTTATAATTATTAAAATTATAAATGAGGGTATCTAAGAGAAATAGCAGTCAAAACTTGACTCTAAAAATCATATAATTTATAAGATAATTATAAGGTTTTTCTTCCCATGCTGCCACTTGATTCGGTCGCTATTTCACATAACGATCTTATGCTTATTTGTATAGAAATTTATTTATATTGACTTCTTCATTATGCAGTGGTATTTTGACTTCTTCACTGCGGTGGTATTTTGACCATATTTTGACCATACAGCACATGGTGTCTGGATGAATAACTGAACTGGTCGTTGTATATACGTGCATATATATATGTATATACGCGTGCGTATATGTGAGTATTCGTATGTTTGTGTGTATATATATGTAATTATGTACAATTCTTGGCATATTTCATTGATGAACGCAAAGTATTGTTACAGAGAGCCAGAAATCCAGGGTCCGGAATTATCCAATTTTTAGTAGTTTATTTATATATTTTTCTTTTCACCTTGTCCTGTATTTAACACTTGATGTGGATTTTAGAGTTAGGTTTTGACTGCCAATTCAAGCACGGTGGTATCTCTTAGATACGATTATTTATAATTTTATATACATATGTTTGTGTGTGTGTGTGGAAAGTGATTGTTCTTTTCTAGGGATAATTTATCCAGGAGTACACCGGTTTTGCGCCATATTAATTAACGATACTGGAAATTCCATTTGTGTATATGTACTAGTTTTCATCGTTTGGTTTATCCCCGATATTCCGGTTGTCACGACGGATGTTTGCATCCTTTCGATAAAGGAAAAATATTTTACCAATACAAAGAAAATAGAGAATGCATACACAGAATAATCAATATATTTATTATAATTCATATTGCCTACGCTTGCTTCGGTTTAATTACTTAAATCCATATTTGTGTAATTAAATCGTATTATGATTTTGAGAAAGCAAAAATCTTCTTCAGGGCAAAAATTGGGTGTTATCAAAGTAAAAATTGACTGTTGTTTTTTCACACATCCAACGCATGGAGAATTCATTCCAATTGAATTGCAGTATGTGGGTCTTGGATTCTGTTCTAAAAATACCTAGGGGTTTATGTTGGTCTCACAGGACAAGGGATATGCATAGTTCAGAAGAATTAGGTCATGTTACTATATACCCTTTGTAGTAGTGCAAACCAGCTTTTTACAAGCTTGTCAGTTGTCATTATTTCTATTCAGTACGTCTGTAAACACATTTCTCGTTAACTATAGACCTGTCTTTGCTATTTGTACTATCTATCATGTTAACAATATGTATTCATAAGTTTTTATTTATTGGTAAAATTCGGTAACAAATACTGGGTGTGAAAAGATACTAGTGATAGCTTTGACATAACAATGGGAACTATTGGGTCAGCACAAGTCACAGACTTAGTGTAAATATACGTACTATTTATTTACATTATTTACATTTGACGAATATTTGTCCTCATCTTGTTTGCTGTTAACACAACGTTTCGGCTGATATACTGGGAGAATTTCGAACCTGGGTTCTCAATCCTAAGTTATTTTCCGATGTTATTATTATTATTCTTATTATTATTATTATTATTATTATTATTATTATTATTGATGTCATTGCCTGGAATCGAACTTGGAATGCCCGTGTGGAATTATAGAGTGAATTTGGGGTTTTATGAATCTAATATTTTTCTATCCTTCTTATATACTACTCATATTTGCATTAGGTCTGCTTAGGAGGTTACTACGTCCTAGTATATATGCAGCCTATTTTAGTTTTCGTATTTTCCGGTGGTGTTCTCTGTCTATTACTGTAACATTATCCCACAGTGGGAGTTGGTCTCCTTTTTTCCATACATGATCATCTATACCCGATTTATCAATATCTCCTCGTGTCACAGATTTGCGATGTAATCTTAGCATTATTTTGAGGGGGCGACATGTTACACCATTGTATAACCTACCACAGTGATATTCTCTTCTATTGGTGGTTTTACTCGAAGGCGATATTTGCGAAATGTTGTATAACTCTTGAATACTCTTGATATTTGCCAAGTGTTGAATACATTTGAATATCGAATAATAATAATAATAATAATAATAATAATAGTAATAATAATAATAATAATAATAATAATACCAATAATAATAATAATAATAAGAAGAAGAAGAAGAAGAAGAAGAAGAAGAAGAAGAAGAAGAAGAAACAACAACAACAACTACGTCGGGAAAATACCTTAGGAATGAGAACCCAGGTTCGAAATACCCCTAGGACACCCGATGAAGGCTGGGGAGTACATCAGCCGAAACGTTGGGTTAACAACAAACAAGATGAGAAAAAATGTAAATAATGTAAATAATGTACATAATTCCTCGTCTCTCAAATATAGAACTGTATAATAAATAAATTGATTATTCCGTGTATGCATTCTCCATTTTCTTTGTGTGTACACGCACACTACACACACACACACACACACCACACACACACACACATACATACATATATATATATATATATATATATATATATATATATATTTCCTTGGGGTTGGCCAGATTGGAGCAATCTCAAAATAATCAGCCGAAATTGCGAAGACAATCTGGTACTTGACTGAGAATAGGAAACTTCGAATGACCAGTCCTTGTCTTCTTTGTATCGTTTATCTGGATGTCTTGTTGTCCCATTTTTGTCTCTTTCATTCTTTTGTTGTCTCACCATTTATATATATATATATATATATATATATATATATATATAGGGAGAATTAACAAAAAAACAAAAGACAAAGACAGGTGATGTAGAAAACAAACAGTTGTATTAGTATAACGCTCGGGAACTGAAAAAGTATTTAACGTTTCGAGCCTAAGCCCTTCCACAGAAAGGAACACAGAAAGAAACATGGAGAGAAAAAAAATATGTGTTGTGGCTAGCGATCTATCATGGCGAACGGTCGCCCGGTCCAAGAATCGAAACCACAATCTTACGATGATGATGCTGATACCCTAACCACTAGGCCACGCGCCTCCACACACACACACACACACACACACGCACACACGCACACACACACACACACACACACATATATATATATATATTTACATACATACATACTTATGACATATGTGTGTGTGTATTTGTGGGGCGGGTGTTTGTATTACTGTGTCGTTGCCTTGACATCGCGTGATAGTTGTGTAAGCAAGTGTTACTGTAATGCTTACGACGCCCTTTGTTTCCAATGTTCGATGAAAACTTATCGGGGCGTGGTGAAATATTTTCTTCCTTGGATCAGGTAAGGGTTAATGACAGAGTGGCTATCCGGCAGTTCAGATTCCGTCTAAACTATGCAAGCATGCAGCAGTTGGTGCAAATGGTATTTTCAACTGCGATGTTACAACTGTGTCTGATGGTCCAAGTCCTTCAATTCTTTGTACGTATGCTGACACTAATGAATGTTTTTATTTACCACAGATCTGCTGCGCCGTTTTCTGTCATTTAAAAAAAATCTGTCTGCAGTTTTGACGACACGGACATGTTAGTAATATAATTTAATATAATATACACATACATATATGATATAATATAATATAATATAATATATAATATAATATAATATATAATATAATATAATATATATATATACATACACACACACACAAACACACACACATATGCATACGTATATATGCGTGCTCACACAAACACATGCACAAGCATACACACACACATACACAGAACAAGAGACGAGAATAATGGGACAGAAAAATACCGGAAGACACGTTCCCAGAGCTCTTGCTGCTTGGTTGAAATATCAAGCCTTCTTATTTAGTTTTAGATTTGAAGATATAGCCATAGGATATGAGAGAAAATCAACAGAGAGAAGTAATGAGGAGTAGATCTGTATAATACCCGTATGAGAAAAGGTATGCATACAAGTATGCTGGTTTCAAACGCCAGCAATTTCGGGAGAGGAGTTACGTCGACCCCATGCTGAACGTTACTTTTTTTTTTATCAACACTCAAATTATGAAAGACAAAGACGACCTCGACGAAATTTAAACTCTGAACGTAAAGACAAATGAAAGGCAAAGTCGACCTCGGTGGAATTTGAACTCAGAACGTAGCGGCAGATGAAATACCTATTTCTTTACTACCCACAAGGGGCTAAACACAAAGGGGGCGAACAAGGACAGACAAACGGATTAAGTCGATTATATCGACCCCAGTGCGTAACTGGTACTTAATTTATCGACCCCGAAAGGATGAAAGGCAAAGTCGACCTCGGCGGAATTTGAACTCAGAACGTAGTGGCAGACGAAATACCGCACTTTGCTCGGCATGCTATTGAATCGTTAATGAATTTGCTTAACATCTAATTTATATTTGAATCTGCATATTACTTTAAAAGCAAGTCCATGCAGAAAGGGTAAGCTACCAATATTTAAATCAACATATGAATAATTTTCAATGGATATCTTTTCATCTCATTATAGCGGATGTTACTGTTTTAAACATAAAATATGAGGAATTCACTCGACTTCGTTTCGAGAGGTAACCGGCAACAACTGGTGTAGTCACATTAATGTTATAGTGGTATATGTCGTTTGCTGGGCATATTAAGTCTGGAGGAGCTCGTCCTTGGCCTGAAAAATAGATAATTTCTGTCCTTAAAGATAGCGACAAGAGAAAGAGGTAAAAATACATCGGCCTTGGTACTCAACTGTTACTTTTCTATTGGTCCTTAAAAATAAAGGCATGTGTAAATTTAGTGGGATTTGAACTCAGAGCGCAGTGCCGTATGAGTCCCGTTCTATTTTATTCCCTAATGGATCTCTTAGCACGTCGCTTAATGTCTGCACTGTTTAGAGCTGGTTCAGAATTTAATTTAGTTTATTCGTTGCTGTTGCTGTTGAGCGAAACGGTCTTCGTCCCAGTGGGAGAAGTCCGAAACGTGGTCCTTTGCTATTCGTAAGACCCGCAGAAGAGAAAGCAGGTCAACCCCCGACACCGAGAGCATCGACGGATGGATGAATGCGCATCCAAGCTCAGCGGTTGCGTAGAAAGTCGGGGACAAGAAACAGGAAGAAAGAGTGAGAGAAAGTTGGGGCGAAAGAGTACAACAGGGGTCGCCACCATCCCCTGCCGGAGCCTCGTGGTTCTTTAGGTGTTTTCGCTCAATAAACACACACAACGAGACCGCGATCCTCCGACCGCGAGTCCTCTGCCCTAACCACTGGGCCATTGCGCCACCTGCTGTTGCTGTTAAGCCCAAGATTACCCATCGTTCAGCCAATTTATGATTAGAGGTATTCCAACCATGAGAATCCGGGACTTTATATATCAGAAATTACATTGTTCTCTGCCTTCTTTTCTTTCTTATAGACGGTAGCACGTGGTCAGGACGGGAACTCGCTGCCTTCCAATAAACATAGCATAAAATTTCATTAAAATGCTTATGAAGTCTGATGTTTCCACTTGCAATCTTCAAACAGCTATAAATAGAAAACAGTATGACATTTCTAATAGAATGTTCATTTCTTATTGAGAAACAGGCTTCCTGTGGTGCCAGAAACCCTCTTACTGTTATCATTATTGTGATCCATGAAAATGTTTCTTTAATGCATTGGGTATAGTTTGGCGCCGGGGCACAAATTGAATAATAGTTATTGTTGTAGCTGGTTTTTTTTTCTTTTCTGTCATGTTCTCAGGTGCTGCGCTATAAATTCAATTGATATACATGCTCACAACTTAATGTTCCATATGACACGTTAGTAACGTTAGTTTCTTTGTTTCTGCGCAACTGAAAATTAATATCCTCCTATCGAATCCAGTTGGTAACTTGATGAAATTGATGCATATTAATATACTTATCTTAAATCCCTATCCTCTCTCTCTCTCTCTCTCTCACTCTTTCTTTCCGCGCACACACCCACGCACACACGGACACAGACACACACACACAAATAATCTAACACACAAACATGCATACACTTACATACATATACTTATATAATATTCGTGTATATATATATATATATATATATATATATATATATATATATATAGAGAGAGAGAGAGAGAGAGAGAACAGATTTTTTTCTTTTATAACTGTTTCATGCACGTATATTTATATACATGCACGTATATTTATATACGTGCATGTTAAATGTTTTTTAATTTTTATTTTATACTTTTCACATTTTCCTTTTAAGCTTTTTACAGTTGGTTTGGAGCAATAGAGTTCCGATATCCGGATCCGATATTTCCAGGCCTTCATAGTCTTATCTTCGAGAATTGGATTGAATATATTTGACGCCTCTATTGTTTCTTATGTACTGATTGAATTCGTGCAAACTTTTCCGTGCAGTGGTTAATATATGCTTGGGGTGGGAGTGCACACAATGTGTGGTGAAAGGAGAAGCGACAAATGATTTGAGAGTGCTGTAGTGAAAATTGTACGTGTCCCATCAGCTGAAGGTCACGCATAAAGAGGAGTTAACCGAAAAACAGACAACGTAGTTCTGCAAATCACCTTTTTAATATCCTGCCTAAGATATCAGTATAAATAAAAGACCATATATACTACTATATTGCAATATCCACATAAATTATTCGTAGGGGTATTTTCTTCATTATCTTTCTGTTACGGTTAGCTAATGTTATCAGAGCTATTTTACTTCGCTCCATAAAATTCTACTTCACTGTAACTTTCAAAATTCTTTCTGTATATGTTAGTGGTACCATTCATTTGCATCAAGCATAGTTTATTTAATTCCGCAGTTTATATTACGAAGAAAATGCCAGCTTAATTCTGTTAGCGTGTAAGGATTTGATGTCGAACAAGTTTCTCCTTGTAATATGGATTTTGCTAAGTCATTTGTTGCGCAAGAACATGTCTTTAAAATAAAAATTTTAAATAAAGAAATGTTATAACTTACATTAATCAATTACAATCATGTTTTTAAGTTGCTTAATTTACAACATGTTTGGCTTCATGCACCAATAACTTTCGTCTTAAAAGAAGTACTTATCAGATAATGTTGCTCTTGATTACTGAAATGAAGAGAGATAGGGTTTTAATATGTTGATTAACGCTTCGCTTGATACGGATTAACTAAGGGTTAATTGCAACAACGATAATTCTCTTTCCAGTCTCTAAATTTGTGACTCTTGGCAATTGTAGCAGTAATAAATTTACCTTCAAATTTCTTGAACATATAACAAAATGATGTCAGGTTTAATTCTATGGCACCGCTTTATGTTCGATTCCCAACCAGGTCGACATCGCCTTCGATCTCTCCGAGGCCAACAAAATAGGTAGCAGTTAATTATTTTGACTCAGAAAGGAGTTGATTTGATCGTGTGTCTTCCGGCAATTTCGTTTCTTTCCTTTTAATGCTGGAAATCATTCTTATTAATATTTTCGTATTCGATTTAAAATGATCATGTAGTCTGGATTTCAGCTGATAGTGATGCTATTTCTTTGCACTTGTAAGCTATAATTTCTATTATTATCATTATCTTGAGGAGAAAAGATAAGAGAATGAAAGCTGAAGGAAAGTAGAGAGGGCGTGTCTAGGAATCTTCCCTCTTTGGTGGAGAATAATTGTTTTAATATTTATCTGGTTTTTTTTCAGTAGCTCAGTATTTCAATAGGAATGTTAACAATGTCAACACTGCATTGTTGACGAAGGAGAAGAGACCCATTGAGAGATAACAACGATAGAAAAAGTGATGACTCTGCAAAATCATTATAAACTATTGTTATTTAGCCGGCTGGATAGTGAAAATTTTATAATCATATGTAGGAATACCAACCACGTTTCGTGGTTTACTACCTCAACAGCTCCTTTATAGGATCCAGTGGCTAAAGACATCATCAGGAGAAATCACGTCCGGTTTCGGCCCCTACTCCGTTTACGACGTGGCAGAGCCCCACCTTTCGGAGGGTGTCTTCAGCTCTGATGTAGAGTGCATTTTTTCTTTCTTTCTTTTGTCTTCTGTTCCCTGGGCTCTTTGATGCAGCGTTAACGAGTGTCAGCGGGTGACTAACCATCTTGCCAAATTTCCCTTTAAATACTTGCTGGTAGGCTCCAGTAGCTAGCACCAGATAGTCGTTACATGACACTATCTAAACTTCAACTGATCAATGGAGGGGAAGGGCATATAATCTTAGTCCGCGCTCTCTCTAAACATGCCTTCCAACAGTGTCGTGTTAGTTTCAGTTCCAACAGCCAGAGCCGACCAGCTGTTTGGTGGTACAAGCCTTCGAACCAGGAGGAAGGGACGCCATGAACGACACTGCTTCCTGTCAATCAGCGATGCTGCTTACGTGTCAGCCAGTCTCACCTAGCGACGCTATTTCCCAATTCGCATGTTATGGCTTTCAAGCCATTTTTGGTCTTCCCGCTTCAGCCATATATAGAAGCTAGCTTTTTCGACTGCCTCCTGTATCCGCCTTATTACTTTTCTCAAAAATGCAAACCTTTTGAATAACGTTATCATTTTCCTTTCAATGAAGCCTCTAGCACCCACTGCCAGGTGGTAATACTCGACAGTCCATCCCTGTTCTCTGCACTCTTCGATTAATTTTTCGTACCTCTTCTCCGTCCGTTGCTCTGCATTAGCGATGTTCTCTTCCCATGGCACTGTCAGCTCTAGCGAAATTTCAATTCTCCGTTCTGTGTTCCATAGGATTAAATCCGGTCTTTTTGTCGTTTATATGAGTGGAAATATTAACAATCTTTCCAAATCCGTGGCCAGCTCCCAGTATCCCTTCCATCTTTCGTCTGTCTGATATATTTTATTTGAAGGCTTGACCGTATTCTTTTCCCCTTTTTCTGGAAGTATATTTTTTTGCGCTTTCCCACTTTTGGGTACTCTCCGCTATTATAACCCTCGATCTTCTTGAGTGCTGCGATTATGGCGCCGATGACTGGATTGTCACGCCATGTATATCTGTCTAGTGCTAACCTGCAGTTTGACAGAACATGCCTTACCGAAGCTTTCTCTCCGCATCTACATTCATCAGTTCGCCGGTGAGGGTTAAAACGTCGAAGGTAGAATTGATCAGGAACGATATCCTTGCTTGTTCCCACGCCCAAAGTTCCTTCCATGAGATCCTGCAACTGATCACATATTCCTCCCATCTCAGGCACTGTCCCTCTTCACAACATTGCACCAAATGTACATTTCGCCTTTCTTCTTTCTCCTTTCTCACTTCGTGTACCACTGCCTCTTTCATCTCTTTTACACCGCTCTTGCAAAATTGCCTGAAATTGTGCAACCCTAGACCGGTTCTTGCTTCTTGCATCGCTCCGACTATGTCGGCGTACCTTAGCTTTCCGATCGCCCTGCTTACTGCCTCTTCCGCTTTCCATTTCCTCCCTGTTCGTACCTTGTCCTTGTCTTTCCTGCCTTATATTTTTCGGCGACTGATGTTATTGGTAGTTGCAGCACGGGTTTTTCGTATAGTGCAGTTGTATTAAGTGGTTTTGGAAGACCAATCCATTTTCTGATAAACACACAGCATCTTTGTTCCATCCTTTCTACCCTACTCGAAGCTATTTCGTACATTTGCAGTGACCACATTATCCTTGGGTGCAGTACAAATTGCAATATCCAACATTTGAATTTTCCCGGTAAGGTTGTTCTGTCAACTGCCTTTCGTTCTTGTTCCACTAACTCGTGTGTTTCTTTGCTTTGCTTCTTATCATTTGGTAAATCTCTGTACCATCTGCCGAGACTCTACTGGTTGTTCTTTCACCGTTGGTATATCTTCACCTCCTATCCTGAATTTCACTTCTTCTTGCACTCCTTTCACAAAAGCCACGCTTCAATATGTTTTGGCTTTGAATTTCATTCTTGCCCATCCTATTAGTTCGTCCAACCGCTCTAATGTTCCATCTGCTGCTTCTCTACTTTCCGATAATACAGTTACGTCGTCCATAAAAGCCCTTAATGGTGTCTTTGTAACAGATTTCTCACAGTTTGTTGATCTTAGTAACATCTCCATGGCTAGCACAAATAAGATGACTGATATCGTGCATCCAGCTGCAATACCTACTTCAAGCCGTTGCCACCCCGTTGTAAACTTTCCTGCTGTAAAGCACATCCTCAAGTTATCGTAGTAACACATGAGCATTCGTTGAACATCCTCTGGAATCAAAAATATGTTCATAGCTACTTGATTTAGTGCGTGAGGAACAGATCCATATACATTGGCAAGATCTAACCATACAATGTACAGGTTTTCTTCAGTTGTTTTGCACAGGTGATAACTTCCCAGAGGGCAAATGCATGTTATATGCACCCAGGGATCCCTACTTTTGGGATTGCTTCATTAACATATCCGTTATGCTGTACAAATCTTATGATTCATGTAGCAATAATTCCAAACATGATTTTCCTATCAGTATTGAATAATGAAATGGATCTGAATTGCCCTAGTGTTTTTGCCTCTTTCTCTTTAGATAAATGGATACCTTCAGCTACTCACCTTCGCTCCGCTATGTCTTTCTTCTTCCACATTTCTTTTATCAGTGCAAACGTAATTTCGGGCAATACTTATACACCTTGTAGCTTACTCCATCGTTCCCAGGTGAATTTTTTGCTCTTGCTTTTCTTATGATATCATCCATTTCTTTTCGTCCGACGTCACTCGATTCAAATGGTACCCTTGGTTCAGGTGGTTTCTTCAGCCCGTGCATTTCTGGGAGTACTTTATTTATGTCAGAGTAGTCATTCTTGCAACCTTGTCGTCGAATTTTTTATAGCTCCAGCCATCATTTGCTTTCAGCCACTTAATCTTCACGCCTATCACTATTTTGGCTTCTTCACGCCTATCACTTGTTTTGGCTGTTCCGATTCAACTGTGGAATGACCCTCGCTATGGTTTCTTTCCAGAAGGTTCTGGCCACACGTCTTATTGTTTTTCAACCCACACTATTGAATTACTTTCCTCTGACACACCTTCCTTTGATGAATTCTCAGCCCGATGTAACCAGCAAACACCTTTCCGCAGCAGCTGAATTCCTCATCGACCATTCCTTTACCGCTTCCTTTCTCATTGTCCATTTCCAGTCCAGGTCCATTCCTTTTTTTCCGTTCCTGTTTGATCCTTTATTCCCCCAGCCCGTGCTCCGGGATCATGGGGGCATGGTTTATCATGCTTACTTGTTGCAACTAACCCCGGATCGGGCTGCAAGCCCATTTGATCCTTCGTTATGCTGTCGTACTATCAAGCTTCTATCCGCTTTGTCATCGCGCTTTGTGAATAATAACGACACCCCAGCATCACAACCGATAAACTGCAACAAGTATAATTAGTAAAAAGGTAACAGCTGGTATCGTGCAGGTTCAAATGAGCCAATCTCTGAGTTACTGCATCGAAAGCCATAATATATTTCTATTCAAAAGCACCCGTGTATCAATGAAATATGTGTGCGATGGTGTGTGTGCTTGGTGTGTGCGTGTGTGTGTGTATGTGTGTGTGTGTGTGTGTGAGCGTGTGTGTGTGTCTGTGTGTGTGTGTGTGTGTGTGTGTGTGTGGTGTGTGTGTGTGTATTTGTCTGTTTGTGCATGCGTGTTGTAGACTTCCAATTAATTCGTATCACGAAACAGATGTCCCGTAGAACCTTTGTAGAAATAGGCTACATTTATTGCCGAAGCCAGCTTCTTTTATATTCTGGAATGGTGTACATAATACCCATTGAACTTCATCAATCCAATATACAAGTATCATGATTTTATTTTCTCGTAGAATGGATATTTGATTTACATGCATTCGTGAACTAACCAGGTTCTTTTACAAGAAATGAATATAGAATTTTGCTAAAATTAATATAGCTAGAAGCATTAATATGATTTTCTTAAAACTTAAAACAACAACAAACATAAGGTAGTTCAATTAGATATTCTAGTAACTATCTATTTTATAGAGACACACAATATATGAGTGTGTTGTAATTTATATTTCTCAGTGAGTCACTCATTAAAAATATCTAAACTCTTGAAATAAATATATTCGTTTTGAGTAGCTTTACAAAAACATTTTCAAGTTTCAAGTTGCTATAAAAAACGCGAAATGCATAAATAAAAAGATGCTTTCATTAAATTACAAAATATCTTTTTCCTTCGAAAACAGATTTCTGTCACCACTACTTTAAATTGTGTATAGTGTATACGTAAAAAACATGGAGTACGCTGATTTTGAGAAGAACGACCAATCGATACTGGAGTGACTGTAGCATATTTCTGCGATACATATTTAATGGGTCACTGGAACGTTATTGTGTCTGATGATAGCCAGGTGTAACATGGAGTAGTCTTAGTGCAAGCGAAGCAGAAAGAGAATATATTTAGATTGATCAAGCAGGGGTGACTTTCGAATTTTGTAGCTTGCTAGCAATTCCATATTATCAGAGACCAAGGCCATGATAATATTTTAAAAGAGCCACATCTGAGATCAGTGACTTTCTACTGCATGAGTATGCGAACAGTGAAGCTGTGATTCTATTTTTGTTAAGTACAGCTGAGTGAGCACCATCTATAAATATATTACTATTCCTAGAGTTATCAATACTTGCCATTATAGGCGGTATAGTCAAAGTACTTTCATTCAAGTTCTCTAATAAGGATTTATGGCAATTTACTTTCTCTGTCGTTACTCATCATTTTCTTTTTAGAATATATCACAAAACTTCGGGAAAATTTAGTGGTCCACATATGGTTCTAGGTGTCAGTTATTCTTTCAGTAGTTATACAAATAATCAAGTTATTTTGAGATCAATGCCATTCACATGTACAAGCATCGCCGTCGCTTTTCGACAGGTCTAAGCTATTTTTCGTTTGATATCTCTTATTTGAAGGCAGCCGTTATGCCTTCGAATTTTCTTCACCAAGATCTCTACAACCTACTTCAACAGATTCAACACCATCTGGTTTTCCTTGATAATAAATGTCACATGCTTCATTAGTTCCATTTATTGCCATTTAATGTATCGAGCCGTAGTCGAAGCCACACATTTTTACCTCAGAACGCTCTATTCAATATTCCTGCATCAAAGCGGTAGCCATTATAAATAGAATGAGAGTGCACGAGCATCCGGTTGAGTAATATGACTGAATCACCAGCAGCTACAAGAATGTTTTAGTAGCCAATGGTAAGACGTCTGATAAAAAAAGGGAATGACTTGTCGTCAGACTGCTCAGTAAGGGCTGACTTAGAAATAAACAACAACAGCAGCAGGGTGGAGGCGCAATGGCCAAGTGGTTAGGGCAGCGGACTTGCGGTCGTAAGAACGCGGTTTCGATTCCCAGCCCGGGCATTGTGAGTGTTTATTGAGCAAAAACACCTAAGCTCCACGAGGCTCAGGCGGGGGAGGGGTGAACCCCGCATTACTCTTTCACCACAACTTTCTCTCACTCTTTCTTCGTACTTCTGCCACAAAGTAGAGGAACCATGGTGTAACCCATGTGGTAAAATTTCAGACCCTAGTCTAGATTGCAAATCCTTTGTACCTCAGGATGGTTCAGCTCTCCATCCGTTAAAAGTCACCGTTTACGGAATGAGGATAATAACGTAGCTTTCGTGCCCGTGCAACCGCCAGCCTATCGCGTGTGGTGGGTGGATTTCAAGTTGCCGCCGCATTCTTAGTATCTTAGAGTAGGCTCGAATTAGAGATTATTCTTTGTGGCTAATGGCGTGAGTCCTGATTGGAAGAAGAAGAAGAAGAAGAAGAAGAAGAAGAAGGAGAAGAAGAAGAAGAAGAAGAAGAAGAGAACAGCAGCAACGGCGGAAACAACAACAACAGCAACTCCATATTGAAAAAACATGTTTATAATAAAAATGAAATATATAAAACTGGGTTTACTTTGCCAGTTTATTTGGCCTCACTGATACGGAAGTAATTCTATTGAACATATTTTTGATGTTTGTCAGCGTAAACGATATTTGTATTTATTAGTTACTCAACAGAACAACTAACTTTTTTGAAATTATTGACCATAATTACAAAAGGAAGAATATTTCCTGATATTGTCTCTAATAACGACAAAAGACCAACAATATGAAGGGGGAGCGAATTTGTTGATATCATTGATTTCATTTTTTAAAATATTACTTTATTTTTAAGGCCCCGAGAGCATGAATGACATAGTTGAACTTATTGAAATTTAAACTCAGATTAGGAATAAATAACGCAAAGAATTTTTTTCTGAGATGCTTATGAATCTGCCAGCTCTCCGACCTGTCTTCTGTTATCTATGCTACAATAGTTAATAATAGGCACAGGAGTGGCTGTGTGGTAAGTTGCTTGCTTACCAACCACATGGTTCCGGGTTCAGTCTCACAGCGTGGCACCTTGGGCAAGTGTCTTCTACTATAGCCTCGGGCCGACCAAAGCCTTGTGAGTGGATTTGGTAGACGGAAACGGAAAGAAGCCCGTCGTATATATGCATATATATATATATATATATATATACATACACGTTTAAATATTTGTTGTGCAAGATTTTTTATGTGAAGTCGTGTGTTGAAACAGATATTGTTATATTTCGGAATGGTCATTTTGCCAGTTTAGCCAATAAAAACACACGCACTATATATTTGGTTTTATTTTGCTTCAGTGTTATTTATTTTTTACATTAATCTTAATCTTATTTCGGTCAGAGTTCTTTCGTCACACTCCTGCGACCGCATCAGTGGTCCTTTGTTTTCTTCTTTCTTATTTGTGTCTCTCCTTACTAACCGTCAGCCATTTTGTATTTCTATTGTATGTCTTCACTTGCGCATGCTTATATCTCTATGTGCGTCTATGTTTATTTGGTGTGTGTATGTGGGGGGATGCCTGTAATATTTGTATCTTCTGTTTATATACGTTCATGTAATTTGTATTTTGTTTTTGTTGTTGTTGTTTTTGTTTATTCTTATTTTGTTCATGTGTTTACATCCACTTATTATTATCATTACATTTATATTATATTTCATTCACCGCATGCAGTTCTCAGGTTACAGCCATAAAGAAAGGATCAGAGTATACAAAGGAGCCATGAAGAAATTTGATAATATATTATGTAATGATAGGAATGGGATTTGCCCACTCTATAGGAACAAGTCATGGAACACTATAGAAAGGACAAAAAAGAAAATAGGGAAGGCCAACCAACTCTTGGTATGATAGCCATAAATACCAGAGTGTCATGTTCGTTGACACCACCCCTGGATGTGAACTGGCGTACCGCTTTAGAAGGACCCTAGAGAAACTTAAGCTAAGAATTAAGGAGTATGACGAAAGAACTCTGGCCGAAATAAGATTAAGATTAATGTAAAAAATAAATAACACTGAAGCAAAATAACACCAAATATATAGTGCGTGTGTTTTTATTGGCTAATCTGGCAAAATGACCATTCCGAAATATAACAATATATATATATATATATATATATGTGTGTGTGTGTGTGTGTGTGTGTGTTTATGTGTCTGCGTTTGTCCCACCAACATCGCTTGACAACCGATGCTGGTGTGTTTAAGTCCCCGTGACTTAGAGGTTCGACAAAGGAGACCGATAGAATAAGTACATGGCTTACAAAGAATAAGTCCTGGGGTCGATTTTCTCGACTAAAGGCGGTGCCCTAGTATGGCTACAGTCAAATGACTGAAACAAGTAAAAGAGTAAAAAAAGAGTAATAATAAACTGTATTTGTGTCACATAAAAGGAGATAACTCCATGTTTATCTAAGTGTAAGGTTTTCACTTACTTCACCACATTTCTCACTTTTTTTTTTCATCCCTGCATTTGCTTGTTTTATAAGCGTAGCATTCTATTTCCCACTCTCTCGCTCTCTTCATCTCTGAATATATATATATATATATTTATATATGTGTAACATTTTATTGTTTTTCGTTCTCTCTCGCAATTTTCTCTCCCATCATGCTGTATGTTCATTTTTTTCTTGGTGCTCGCCTTTTCTGCTTATTATTAAAAACCATCACCAAAACGGGTTTAGCACTCAGAAAGCTTCGCTCAGGCATTCTGAAATAGAGACTATTGAATGGAAACGTGACGATATAAATGAGCTTTTCCATAAAATTATTGAAGCTGGACGAGCCATCGAATATGCTTGTATGTAGTAACTCAACCGGTCAGAAAATAGACGCACATTTCTTTTGTATCAGACTCTAATGGAAAATCACATTCGATAACGTATATCTAGATACACTACTGCTTTAAAAAAGACGGAACTGAAATGGGTGAAATGTCATTGTGCCGAAGTCTGTAGTGAAATAGCAACAAGAAAAAGAAGAAGAAGAACAACAACAACAACTACAACAACGACGACAACTACAACAACGACAAAACAGAAGTGCTCGTGAATGCAACATGTGATGTCGTAATGTTTTCTGTCGTATCGAAACCTCGGTTATTGTTCCACTCGAGGGAATGCAGCTGTATAACAAAGTGAAAGTTCCTATTTCTATTTTCTGTTGTAAGCACGTTGGTGCTGAGAAATGGGAGTTATATTCTAAGAGATATCAGAGCTCTTGGGTTCGCCAAAATCATTTTATCCGTTCAAAATAACTCGCTTATTGCTTGGCACGTTTTGGAGTCATTCGAGTCCAAAAGATTATACAATGCTGATTCTAAAATGATTTTAATGACCAAACCGCTCTAGTTGAACTAAGTTCGTGGTTCTGGATATATATTATCAAAACGGTTCGCTATCATTAAGTATTTAATAATACTAAGTAATTTGATACACGATGCAAGTGTAGTTAAATCTAATAATATAACCGTGTGATGAATTCTAAATAGAATTTTTGAAATATTTTGAAAGAATGTGTGTGTGTGTGAGTGACTATTGAAAATATAAATACAAGGTTACGAACTTTGAAATCAAAATTCGTCGATATCACACACAGTAGCTAATCTGATTTTGTCATAAATAATAACATAGAGTTTTTTGGCAAGAATTGAACATTACAGAAATGTTTCTCCTCTGTAGCAGATAGCACTTGAAATCAAATAAGTTACCATTGCATTCTAAATTATGTACAATAGTTTATTACGAAAGGAGAGAGTTGTCATATCTTGTCACATGTCAGCATAATTTAGTGTTATCTATAGAACGAAGGATATTATCTATTTCTCAACTATACGGACGTATTAGAGCCCACGGCGTTTTAATTAGTACGATGAAACAATATAATTGACTTGTTAATAGTAATTTTCACAGTTTGCGGCTCTATATGAGATGCTGCTAATAAGGCAAATTGGACAGAGAAGTGAAGTTGATTTATTTTAGTCCATACTTTGAACGTCGGTGCTAACCACCAAACTTGAAGCTTCAGTTTGAGTAAGATAGCTCCGAGTTAAACAAATTTAAACACTAAATGGTTCTGTATTTCCTAAATTATAAGAGGGCAATTGATATACGTACATATATATTATATATTATATTATATCATGTCATATATATATATATATAAATATATATAGTCTAACAACCACGATCGCAGATTTAATTAATCCTGCAGGCGAATTATTTCTATACAAAGTCATGTGTATATAATGATTTTATTTGTTATAAAAATATATTACTTCATAAATCACCTTGTTATATAGAATAATATTTGCCGAGATTATTGTTGCAGATGTGTCAATGAAAGAGATATAAGTGTGAAATATATATATCATTATAAATTGTTCTAATAATTCAATAAATTATTTTCTAGAGACATTAGCCTTGTACGAATAGAAATCTACTTTCAAAACGTAATTACATCTTTTGAATTAAGACGTTTAGAGCAATAACATATTCTAACTCCTTCCCTCAATTATTTAGTTGTATCATATACTAAATTTCTTTTACTTGTGAAACAACGCTCTGTTAAAAGCTCGACAAGTTCACCAGTTATGGAGTGTATTGAACAATTTCTAAATTCTTCACTTCAAATTTTGTATATGGAAATGTTTTTCTATTTCTGTACAACATTTAGTTTATCTCGTTTCAGATTAAGATGCAGTTTCTATATGCCCGCAGTTGATAAAAAGTTATTTTTGAATAGACCAAAACTCAGGGAGTTATATATCTGTGGAGGGGTATGCATGTATTTAGAGAGAAAGAGAAGGAGAAAGATAGATAGATAGAGAGATAGATGGATAGATAGATAGATAGATAGATAGATAGATAGATAGATAGATAGATAGATAGATAGATAGATAGATAGATAGATAGATATAGAGAGAAAATACGGCATTTCTACAAAAATCGTCTCCACCAAAATTTCCATTGTTCTTCTTGTTCTTAAAAGGTCATCTCAGACTAAACAACACTTTATAATTTACACAGTCGTACCAACGACCAGATGCGAAGGTAATTTCTCTAAAAATACTATGCCACCACTTAACTGAATGTGCACTCCAACATGCATTGTGGCATACAATGCTGTAGTCTGAACATGTTCGAAAGCAATACTTTTAACCTAAGGATAGTAAATCGTCGTGTTATTGAAAAAGAAATCTACTGTTATTAGACAGATAAATATTGTATTTATAGTGTTAGAAATATCAGCAAATTATGTTGTCATCTCTTTTCTTTGTTATATTGATTCAATGATTTGGCAACATCGACGACCAATTCATGCTGGCTGTCAAGTAGTTAACTTTCCTCTTAAAGAAAATAATGATTCGTATTTTCCAGCTTTATCTAAATCTAGACATTCTGTAACTTCAACAATACACTTATTATGATTTCTACATTGATGAATATTTTGAATTAATCTTAAAACTTTCATAATGAAGCATATTGTGATATTCATGAAGAGTATAATACAGAGAGACACTGTAGTTAGTTATTGTTGTAATCTTAGCATGTACAAAGCAGATAGCTATCTCTAGCGACAAACATCTTACGTAATGCTCACTTGATGTCACTTTCATCTTGGTTCACAAGGAAAATAATTTTCAAAGTAAAACATCTTCCAAAGTTGCAAGTGACACAAGGAGTTATTTATGCTATATTAACCCTAAACAAATACATCAGGATAATAAACGTTGGTATTTTTCCTGACAGAATCTTGGGAACATGTGCATCAAAATAATTTTAAAAAACAAAAAGAATGATTCAATAGTTAAAAGTACACAGTATTTATAAACATAATTGTACGTTTCAAAAAAAGAATAATAATTGTACATTGTCAGCAAAAATTGATTTCTAAATACCCGCAGCTGATAAAGAGATATTTTTCAATAGATCAACATTCAAGGATGTGTATATTTATTCTCTTATCGGTTGTACACTAGTTTTTTATGATTACAACAGTGCAATGTAAGCATAAAATCCGGAATATTTTACTTGAGAGGAAAAAAATGATGTTTCTCTAGATTTGGAAATGGAAACGAAGTAAACCGGAACATTAAAAAAAAAAATGCTTCGTAATTTCATTGCGAGACAACGAAAATATTATCAAGTGGACCACGAAAATATTCCCAAACCCAGGCAAGTAATATATAAATTTTCAATTGTAAAGCAATATTATTGTAACTGTTTAAAATTAAAAAGAAAATGATAAATTGGTATTCATTGATAACTTGACAGCAAATTGCAACATGCAATGTACGTTTGAAAGCTATAGTTTCGCATACTTAGCTACCGTACTATAATTATTGCTGAATGACTAGCCCTTTAGGCTTTTCAAAGGGCATTTCTTTCTTTCATTTATTCATCCATTCTTTCGTTCCTTTTTTTCTTTCTTTCTTTATTTATATATTTCGCAGTGACGAGTCAGCCACTAATTTGATGCATTTTCTGTCACTAATGTCCTGAATTAACTGTTGATCATTCCTTA
>NC_042998.1:173153264-173228264 GCF_006345805.1 Octopus sinensis
AAAAAAAAAGGTTAGTATTGTTTTAGAACCTAGTTTGAAAGAGAAAATACAAGTTTTTTTACCGACAAATACCGAATTGTATATCTTGAATCACCATCCACTTTCCGTTCTTAAACAGATTGTAATTCACTTGTGTTTGAAGTGACTTTGACCCCGATAAACCGAGAAATTTTTTCTTGAATGAATTATGGAGAAAGTGTGGTATCTCGTCAAATTTCCTCACAGTCTTGAACTCTAGTTCTATTTCGTAATTTCTACAAATATATTTAGAAATCCATGATGTGAGGTGGGGCAAAAGACGGAAGCAAAGAGAGAATTGCGGTAGTCTTAACTGTCGGTCTGGAATGGGTCGCTCATAACGTCCACGTACTCTGTCTCAATCTGGAAGGTTCACTCAAAACGTCCATTTGCTCCATCCGCCGCGTACCGTCTAACGTGTCTGCTCTCATGCACTATCCGCCACCAACTGGCTGCTCGCGATTCACCGACCCCGCATGCCTACCGGTGGGCCCCACATGCCTCACTTCCGACAGGGCATACGTACTCCCTCATTTCGGGTCCTTCCTTACAACACAGCCTGGCTCATAACACCACACGCTCCACCTGATCTGAAAATCATTCAACCAACATGCCCACACTCCTCAATCCTGACCACACGCCTTAACTTGTCTCGTAACAAGCCAACCAGTGAGGAGGACACTGCTTCCTCTGCGACAGCCGTGGGACCTCAGGACTGGCTTCAGTTCCTGGCATGTTGCTGTTGACTTCGTCCTCTTGTCCACTACTGTTGGCTCCATCCTCCGTCGCAGTGATGATCCTGCGCACATCTAAAACATGACGTGGCATGCAATCTACGGACACATTGTCCCTCGAATTTACAGAAATGTCTGTCCTCTTTCCCCATTGTGATGTGAACCGCGCATTTGAAGGTTTAACACAGACTTCTTCCCCGACCTGCACAAAGGCTTGCACTTTCTCTTCTGCGTGTTGCAGCGATGTGGTACATGGATGTCTCCACTCGTACTTGAATATTGCCTTGTGTTACACTGACTCCTCAGCCTGCCCCGAGCTCGGTGACATGTTATACCAAAAAATAGCCTCGACTGGTGAGATGAGGCCCCTCTCTGTTATGATCTTGATTACGCCTCTCCACAACCCCATCCTTGACTGGTATACCGTCCTGAAGATACGGCTAAGATGCCACTTGTCAATCATTTCCCCCAGCACCTCCGAGCGAAATGCAGTGCCATTGTTCACAAGCAGCTCATCCACAGGGCCTCGTTCTAGGAATACCTCATTCAGTATTCTTGTGATTTCCTCCGCGGCCCCCATCGTCATCTCCCTCCATTATCCAACCACCCGGTCTGCAGTCGACAATCGAGAGGTATACCTCCTGCCGGCAGTGCATCACGTCCACTGCCAGTCATTTCCAGTTGTCTTCAACTGGAATGCTTCCTACCTTATCCACACCCAGCGCGGGGTCAATGGACTGGTACCTGTCGCAGCTCCCAACTAATCTTTGTTCACTCTACCTGGTCACGTCAGAGTCAACTTTCCTGGCTAGGAACAGGAATCTCCCCCCCATGTGATAATGGTATGCAATCTCTTCAGCTCTGAACCACTCAGTCGACACACTGCAGCCACTCCTTGGTCCAGATCTTCTGGCACTTGCAACTGGGCTTTCTTTACTCCGGTCAGGATGTCCACTCTAATCCTCTCGGAGGGCACAAAAACCACACTCAGCTTCAGGTCAAACTCGGCAGCTAGCTCGCCCAGAATTCCCAAACGGCGTTTTATCAGCATCTCTGCACCCCCTTTGGTTCGCACCCTCCGCTCGCCACTAACCGCTGACCACTAATCCCACCCATCTAAGTACAGTGGCCGAATCGGTCGGGATCTCGATGGTACGGAGCCCTCACATCATGGCCAGGTTCAGACCCTTCAACGAGGCATCCAGCTCCGCCACGTTGATGTAGTTGCAGTCGTCCTTCTTCATGAGCCAGGCCGCATCCTCTACCACAACACCTTCAATTTCCAGGGCAACGCCCGTTGCTATGCTGCTGGCAACACACCACACGATCCCATCCTTCAATTTGGGCACATACCAGTTCCCTCTTCAAGACTTCTTGCATCATGGCAGTTTTCTTCTCGCCCACTTTGTCACTCCACCTCACCCCTTCAGCTCGCCTCCTGATGAAGTTGCATGCCGTCCAGAGCCATCCTGCAATCGGGTAGTGTCCCAGAAGCTTCCCACACACAGAAAACAGTTCTAGCCTACTCGTCTTGGATCCCAGTCCTGGGATCTCATTCCCTCTCCGAAACACCAACGCGCCGGCCTTGTCTCTCTGTAGCTTGAGTCCCAGCGCAGCTGCTCCTTCAATAGATTCCGGCGGTTTAGCAGTTAACCCAAAGCTTCCATCCCCATCACCACATCGACTCCGTCCACCACGCGGTCTATCACGATCGTGCACAATCTCAATCTCGTTTCTCTTACCATCATCTCCACATCGGTAATTCTTTTGCATTCAACTTTCGTACCATCAACAGCCCTTAAACGACTCACTTCACTCCATTCTTTCGCCATCCCCGGAGTCATTAGGGTAGTTTAGCAGCCTGTGTCCATGAGGGCTTGTGATACCTTTCCGTTCACCACGCCATATATGACTGACAACAACTGTATATGCGTCTCTATTCTTTCGACGGGATGACTACCGGCGCAGTAGTCTCCCTTACACCGTTTCCTTGAACTCATTCACTAGCGTTGTGGCCATTTTGTCGATAGCAAATTACTCCTTGCAGTCTCTAGCCATGTGCGAACCCTAACACCGAAAACACTGCCCGTTGAAGGGACGCACACGTTTCTTTTTCGACCCCTCTCCGCCGCTCTTTGTTTGACACCTCGTTGTTGCAGTTACTGCTAAAAGTGTCGTCCTGCAACAGGAGACGATGGCCCTGGCCCGAGATATTACCGCTCCCATCGCCATGGAGTGAATATTCGGCAGCATTTGCAGTTCGACCGACACGTGATCACAAAATCCTGTCACAAATGCTAATTTAACTGTTTGTTCCAACGCGTCATTCCTGTATCCCACAAGTTTGGTCAATGCCCTGATTCACGTTGGCAAACACATCGACCTGTTCACCGTCCAATTCGCTTTCTCCATTCAACCATATACCATAGGTGGCTCTCTAAAAGTCTCTATCGACCGGCGCTCTAATTTTTCTGCGCTTAACTGGTCCCTCTCCATTTACAGGTATAGCGCCAACGCCGATCCATCGAGGTACAACGGTATGAAACTCGCTAGGTCATCTATATCTTGGAGTTTTGCCACCAACTTAATTTTTTGCAGCCAAGCGACAATATCCCCCTCGCCGCAAAATGGTCTTGTTCGAAACACGGACCATACGCGCCATTTTTCTTTTTTTTTCTTTTCTGAGCCGTTACAACACAGCCTGGCTCATAACACCACAAAATCTTAAATGAGTTGGTATAATATACATCTGTCAAATGCTAGATCACTAAATCGTTTCAATCGATTTTAATTACCCATCGAAAGTGCAACTTCATACCAATATATGTTACAAACATTCGGAAGCTAATAGGTTCCTAACACAAATATTCCCATGGGTTTATTATATAAACAAGCATTGATAGATGTGTATTAATGTTTTTCTTGTAATCATGGAAAAT
Organism: Octopus sinensis; assembly: GCF_006345805.1. Classification (NCBI taxonomy): domain Eukaryota; kingdom Metazoa; phylum Mollusca; class Cephalopoda; order Octopoda; family Octopodidae; genus Octopus; species Octopus sinensis. The sequence continues at coordinate 173,156,956 of NC_042998.1, forward strand.
CTTATTAAATCAATTTTTTTTTTCTCTGAGCCAGGTCTGCATCAACTGACTAATGACTCTTCACGTGACAGAAGATAAGACTTGGGAAGGAAAAGTTATAACAATCGATCGATACTAGTAATATTATAAGACCATAGTAATATTATAAGTACACATTATAAGTACATAGTTAACGGAATTTGAGATTTGAAACGTATTAGTGATGTTAATGCCATCATAGAATGAAAAAGTATAATGTAATTAGTTAATAATACCGTCGTAATGAGAAGAAACTATATTTCAATGACAAATTTATTTTCCCTGATTTTTGAATTAACAACGGTAATTCTAGATGCATTTTGCTCTTATTAGATCATCGCAGCGAAAGATAGACTTCCCTTAGATAACCAAATTACTTACTGATAAAGTAATAACTGTATTGATGTACAATAATATACATGATAGCCGTGAAACAATGATAATGATTGAGAGTCGCCACCCACGCGAAATATATATAAGTAAATTTCGTGCCATCATACTTTATGGAGAAAGAGAAAATCTAATTAATAACTTTTAAGAGGTGAAAAGTACACATTGGCAAATATCCCATCTTTCACGAAAACGAAAGATATCTCTGTACAGGTTCTGTGTTATTAAATAAAAATAATATCAATTATTAATTTGTTGCTTGCTTCTGTTTATAGCTTAAGTATTATCAATTTATGAAACTCTTTTTCCTCACTGCATTAAATAATATGATGGCATTAGCTTAACTGTTATTTTCCGAGTGGATTGCTTCTCTGAATAATTTCGTTTGTTCATTAAAAGGAGAAGCTTACTTTGGTGGTATTTTAGATTATTACGAAGAAGGGAGAAGCTACATAAAAATTAAATCAATTAAGTATAATATAAATTAGTACATATTAATTTCTGCACTAATAAACATGCCATTGATGAGCTAGATGAAACAATTTTCCATACGAGTTAAATCAAATTGCAGATCATATTAATACAAAATTATTAGATAACATCACTGTCATGATTTTCAGATAACCAATTAGATAAATATTACGAATAAGACATGTTATTTAAATTTTCTTTTAGTGTGAAATTAAATTAATTGCATTTCTTTGATCTTCGAATTGCCAAAGACAAAACATGAGAAAAAAAGATCTGGAAAAAGTAAGCTCTTTTTTTTCTTCCTGTTATTTCTTAAAAGAAACTAACATATATTTTTACAAAAATATCTTTCTTCGTATCATTTGTTTATTTTAGATATATTTATGAAATTAAACGCAGCAAATTGTTTTTCAAAGTAATCAGTTTTGCAATGAACAAAGACTATACGGTCTATAGTGGAGTGGCGGTTCTATTCCTATACGAAACAAAATATTCATTTCTTCTATATTAAATATACATCAGACGAATAAACAAAAATGTTACAGCTCGTGAAATTACGACATAACCGAGTTGATGAGAAAGTCTGGATGCAATCTGCCGATCCGTTAGGATTAGCGGGCAAAACTGCTTAGGCACACTTTGATATCATAGAAAAATGATTAGTCATGAATACTATAATAAAAGAAAAAAGATCGATCAAGTGAGAAAGTCCGGCTTATAATAATATCCCAATCAACTCCGAGCTTGAAACACATTCGAAATACATTGTATTATGTCGAAAGATTCCAGCACAAATCTTTCACAAATACAGACTACACAAATTACCAAACGCTCTCCAACATAGTTTGAGCTCAACAAAAATCAGTATAAAAGAGTTGAACTCATCACCATATCTTTCATATTCAAGTGTCCAAGTACAACCGCCAACATAATATAACCCAATCCTATCACACGCAAAATCTACAAAGTAGTACACATATAGCAGAACAAACTGTAGTACAATGATCTAAAACATGTTCATGAAATTGGTTAATTGCATTTTCCACTCACATTGTATTGAAAGATGAGACAAAGTTTGAAATTCCAGCATAGTTCTCTTCAGATACATTTTTGCTCCACTATGAGACAAGACACAACACACCACAGCGGTGGCACCATAAAATACATAAGTTTACCCATTTATCTATATAGGTCTTGAAAACTAGCAGAGCACGGTAAGCCCACTATTATTGAAAACATTAAAAAACGAAAACGAATAATATTATGTTGCTCATAGATATCTGTACACATACCACAGTCTATGTCACCTTCCTCAGAGAGCTTATATGAATTGTTTGGGTTAGTGCCATCCTATATTTCGATTTAGTGCCATCCTAAATGTTGGTACATAAGTCTACGTTAGATAACAATGTATTAGACACAAGAAACTTGAGTAAAAGGTTGAATGGATATATTTCAGTTTCTTGGATATATCACCACAATCTAAGCATAAACATCTTTAATTCACAAAAAATTAGTAGAAAGACAATGCAGAATTACAATAAGTAATCTTATGAATTAAGTATTCCAGCGCCACCCACCAATATATATATATATATATATATATATATATATATAAACGGCAGTTTGTCTGTGCGTGTTTCTGTGTGTCTGTTTGCTTGTACCCTCACCCTGATCACGGCTTTCAACCGATTCTGATGAAACTTGACACACACATAGCCCAATGTCATAATTCAAAACTAACGCAGCGAAAATTTTGAAAAGTTCCCCCAGTTCTGATAAAAATCGATAAATTCGACATGGGGTCGAGAATCAGAAACACAAACGAAAAACTGTCTATGGGACGCAACACCACCTTTTTTAATCACAAAAAAAAAAAAATTTAACATCTTTTTTTCCATTTTTTTGCTATTTTTTGGCTATAACTCTCTAAAAATGCTTTATAGTTATTTCCCTTACAAACCTGAGCAACGCCGGGCGATACTTCTAGTATATATATATATATATATATAAACGGCAGTTTGTCTGTGCGTGTTTCTGTGTGTCTGTTTGCTTGTACCCTCACCCTGACCACGGCTTTCAACCGATTCTGATGAAACTTGACACACACATAGCCCAATGTCATAATTCAAAACTAACGCAGCGAAAATTTTGAAAAGTTCCCCCAGTTCTGAAAAAAATCGATAAATTCGACATGGGGTCGAGAATCAGAAACACAAACCGCAAACTGTCTAGGGGACGCAACTCCACCTTTTTTACTCTCAAAAAAATTTACCATCATTTTTTTCCATTTTTTTGCTATTTTTTGGCTATAACTCTCTAAAAATGCTTTATAGTTATTTCCCTTACAAACCTGACCAACGCCGGGCGATACTGCTAGTATATATATATATATATATATATATATATATATATATGATAATACATGCTAAAACGAATTTCTGTGTGCCAGTGTGTCACACTTTGGCCCCCCTCTCTCACTATTCAATGACACGTCTACTATTCCTCATGTTGGGGTGAGACTAATAGTAGGCAGAGAGACGGGGAGGGCGGATGTGATGGTAATGGGGTGATAGTAATAGTATGAGCTGTAGTTGTGATAGAGGTGGAGGTGACGGTGATTATGGTTTTGGTGGTCGTGGGGAAGACGGCGAAGTCAAAGTTGGTGGTGGCGTCAGAAGTCTAAATGATATGTGTTTGATAGCTGTGTTGGCGATGGTAGTGGTACAGGTGATGGTGCTGGTTGAAAACAACCAACAGAAAGAGAGAGAGAGAGAGAGAGAAAAAAAAAGATGAAGAGAGAGAAAGAGAGAGACTGACAGACAGACAAACAGACAGACAGAGAAAGACAGAGGTTAGATAGAAAAAAGTCGATAAATTATATTATTGTTTTGATGAAACTTGTTCATTGCTTGAAAGATTTTGGTCAAGTTTGATAAAATTTAATATGTACTCAATGCATGACGTGTCATTGTTGGGGTCAAAACCCAATGAAAAGCCCTTCACAGAAGCTAGCTTAAAAGTCGCTTCACCAGGCGGCTTTTAAGCAAGTGTATATAATATATATATATATATATATATATATATATATATGTAAAGGTTAAAGTTAACTTAATTTTTTAAAGGCATCTTAATATACTACGATTTTTTTTCTGAAATTTTTTTCTGTAAAAAAACTTCATCCTATATTAGTATGTATATATATAACGGGAAGCTTTATGAAAATAAACAAAAGACGAAGGCAGGTGGAATATAAACAAACAATTGTATTAGTATGGCGCTCAGGAATATAAATAAAACAAGTCTTTTACGTTTCGAGCCTACGCTCTTCAACAGAAAGATACACAGAAAAGAAACACGGAGAGAAACAAGGAGAGAAAAAAAATGCGTGCAGAAGCTACCGAATTAACATGGCGATCTGGCGATATATATCAACATGGCAATATATATATATATATATATATAGGCGTTGTGAGTGGATCTTGCAGACAAGAACTGATAGAAGCCAGTTGTGTACATATATATATATATATATATTATATGTACATATGTGTGTGTGTGTGTGCGTGTGCGTGTGTGTACGTAAGCTTTGAGTTGGGTAAAAGAAAAGGAGACCCATAAACTAAGTCTGAGGCTTGCAAAAATTAAAAAAATCGAAGAACTAGTTTCGATACATTCGACTAAAATTCTTCAAGGCGGCACCCCCAAAATGGCCGCACTCTAATGACTGGAACAATATATATACATACGCATACCCACATCCACACACACGCACACACATATGTACATGACAGTGCTGAACAAATGGTTACGACAATATTCTGAGATACTAAGAGTCCCATTCAGTTAACATATAAAAGAGCAGACGAATCATACAGCAGTAACTTCACTGCATAGACTATAGCATTATCACTGCATACTATTTTGAACACAGTCAGATCTAAGTGTAGAACAGACTGGTTTACTCCGACCTTATTCCCTGTTTTCACTCCCGGTATAATCATCACCGAAGTTACATGAACACCATGGAGTGTTAAAAACATCCACGTACCAAACTACTTAAATTGTACATCAACCAACACATACACATCGGAGATTGGAGTGAGATTTTTTAACCATACACAGACTTCATTTATCTGAAGTAATGGATAGATTTTGTCTTTCGACTCAATATTTCTAGACCATAGACTTTGTCAGTAGGAGTTCTAATAAAGTAAAGATCAACAGCAACACCAAAATGTTGATTCGGTAATAAACTACTGTAACAAGTAACTTTAAAAAAATGTTGGATTAACAGCTGGTGTCTTTTTAATTTATTATATTTATTCATATATCATGTGTGTGTGTGTGTGTGTTTGTATGTGTGTGTGTGTGTGTGTATGTGTGTGTGTGTTGCATTGTCGACTCTTGCTTATAATGCTCCCTTTTCTTGTTATAAAGAAATTTTTGTTAAAGACAATATCAACCTCCCGCTTGCTTTGGATTTTTATAACTTATCACTTCATGGTGTGATGTGTCAGAATTATCTTAAATGTTGCAAAAACAGCCATCCTACTAGCTACAGGCCTAAGAGACCCCACCTCCATCTCATATGATACTGCTTCTGTTATCCTCTTTTTGAACAATTGACTTAGATTGTTATCTATACAACAGCAACCTGTGATGCTTTTGTAAAAAAAGAAATTATCTCAATGGAATTTTCTCATCTGATATTATAGGAAATATAAAATTGTTTGCCGAAAGATCTCTTCATAAACATCTACTTTATTCCGAAACTCTGTAGACTCATTTGGGAATTTTGTGGGATTAAATATCTTGAAATATTTCTAATAGATGTTCCTCGATTAGTTTTAATAGCTTCCATTAGAGTTTTGATCGTCACTTCCATTAGTTAACAATGGTATGCTTTAGTGCTTTACTTTAAGTGAGGTTACACTTCACTAGTTTCACGAAATCCATTTTTCGATTCTCATTTAGAAATTGACGATAACATATTATTCTACTGAAGTCGTTTGTAGGCGTAAAACAAACAAAAGCAAATTGCATAGCAATTTTGTTTCTGGGCTATAGCTTTTGGTTTATTGATACTGTTAACACTGGCCATTAGATATGTTTGTCTTTTATTCAGATTAAAGTATTCTCAGTTGTTATTCTATAGTGTTTACAGCATAGCAGGGCCGGCTACTGTTACCTGCTAATAAAACCTTGATGATATTTGATAAAACAATATTGATATAGCATGCATCTAGAATTTGTTATGTAAAAAGGCTAATAGATATTTTACAAGATGGAATAGAAAATATCGGACTACCAGCTGCGTAAGTAGTGGTGAATCGCGTTCAACACCTTGAACATCAATGGACATTTCTACAGAATATAGATATCTGAGATTTTGACGACACTCAAGTTTGCTTGACACCATAAGAATAAGCGTAGAAGTATTATTAATACTGCAATCAGGGACTATATGAAAACATTAGCTTTTGAACATCTGCGTTTGGCTACATATGATTTTCTTGCATTAATTTTTATAATGGTTTCGCTAATTAAAAAAAAAATTTGATGTTAGAAAAACTCACAAGTAAAACAGCCAGACAAAGAAATGCCAGGTGATCTTGTATTTAGCAAATGATGTACAGAAATATAGATATTTCATTTGAGTATTTACAATAATTTGATATAAAATATATACATCTCTGACTTTTACAATGGGGTAAATGACTTATCACGAAGAAAACAAAGGGTTAAATAGTTTGCATAATAAGAAGCTATGGATTTATCAGTTGGCAATCGTAGTTAAAACAAAAACAAAAACAAAAAAACGTATCGCAGCATCAGACGTCTTCCAGAATATTTCATTGAAAATTATCAGGCATGGGAAAAGAACAGTATATATCAATCTAAAATTCAATAAAGTAAGAGCAATACAATAATAAAATAAAAAATGCAATAAAAGGAATAGTAAGTGCAAGAATATAAAATATGAAATATACATCTAGAAAGTTGGTAGAGTAAGAAATAAAAAACGAAAGTTCACGAAAATATATTGCATGGTTTCCACACATATATGTATTATTTAGTTACAGGTAACAGTAACAGGTAGTTGCGTGCGTACTTTTGTGCTTAATATAAATATAAATATATAAATATATAAATAGATATATATACATACATATATATACACACACACACACACATATATATATATATATATATATATATATATATATATATATATATAGATATATATATATATATATATATATTTACTGTTAATCTCCCCATTCTTACAAACACCTCGCATTTTCGTAGGTGCTTGTAAGTGCGAGTGCACTTACACCATGCAGATTCACCGAGCGAGTTTATGCATCCATATTTGTTAACAGTTATTTAAAATAATTTTGTCGCTGTATTGCGTATTCGTTTCTCTTTTTCCCATCTGAGATTTTATTTTTGATGTTCTATGCAAATGAAGCTATTTCCTCCCTCCCTCCGGCTGCTTTTATTTCAAGAAAAAAAAAAACGAGAAGTTACATTGCGGAACTGTTACTTTAATGAGTTGTGTCTATTTATCACCCGAGGAGATACATCTGTACCACCGGATGCTTCTGAACCAGTTGTTGAATATCCTACTCTCGATGGATCGATGGTAGGTGTGTCAAAATAATTATTAATAAATTCTCGTATATTCTATTTCCCTCTCCACCTCTTTCTGTGATGAAGGGTCGTTCTCTGAGTTTACTTGTCCTGTTTTCCATTTCTATCTCTAGTTGCTAGCGAATTTAACTCGTTTGCTTTCGTATTTCATGTTGTTTACACAGTTGGTGACGTCCTGTAGTCATACATACATACATATATATATATATATATATATATTATATATATATATATATATATATATATATATATTATTTATATTAATATTTAATTGAACGCCCCGCATCCAGTAAAGTAAGTTTATCTTCAAGTTTTTGATGCGACTCTGCTCTCTACTGTTTTCTTCCTCCAGCCTTTACTAATTCCCTTTTTCTCCCTGTCCTGCTTCACCGTTTTCTATTTGTCTTTCTCCCCTTCTATCTCTTTCTCTCACTCTCTCTCGTTGCTCATACGTGACTATTGCCCATCTTTCTTTTTCTTACGTGACCATCTTTCTTTTTCTGTACGAACGTTCAAAGGACTGGACATTTTCTTTCTCTTCTATCTTTTCTCTTTTCAAAGAGAATATTTCTCCCAGCGTTCAATATTTTCTTCTCGTTCTGGTCTAACGACCCTCCTGTTTTCGTTCGGTTTCCTTGTGTGTCTCCACTGTCCTGTTTTTGTTCCCAACTTTGACCCTCTATAAATCCTAAACTTTATTTTGGAATTTATGGGAGAAACTGTCTTTGAAGTCTCATATAGTCGTTGAATGCTCGAAATGAGGAGTAGATAGACAGCTGAAAACTGATAAAGTGTCATTCTCCGTGTTTACTTGTCCTGTTTTCCATCTTCTTCTCTCGTTGCTTCAGTATTTAACTCGTATTGTTTTGGTATTTATACAGTTGGTGATGTCATATACCCATAATATCCATATATTCATATATATATATATATATATATATAATGCAAAAATGAGACAAGAACGCAAAAAAATCCAGATAGACGATACAAAGAAAACAGGGATAAATCATTCGGAGCTTTCTTCCTCGGTCGAGTTCCAGATTATATTTGCAATTTCGGCTGGTTATACTCGATGGTGCTGCAATCTGACCAACCCCAAGGAAAAACTAAGCTATGCGCATTAGATTCATTGGAAGAAAGCAGCGACTGAAATCACGGAGAAATTTTACACAAATACAAATGCAAATAACAGGACAGAACAACAGTTGCCTTTCGACTAAGGACGAATTAAATTAAGCTGGCATGTGTGGAAGTAAAGTTTTACGGCAGGGACATAAGATGTGACAGGCACAGCGAGGAATATAGATGTCGCACGGATGGTAGTCGAACCAAGAAAGAAAGGTCAGGCTTGGCCGAACACCGGTTATGTGATACAAAAAAGGGAAAACAAAACCGCCAGACAGACGATACAAAGAAAACAAGGACGGGTAATTTGGAGTTTTCTGGATGTTTTGCGTTCTTGACCCATTTTTGTATTTTTTATATATAAATATATAGCGACGTACGTACGCTTTGGTCTCCTATATATATAAAGTTAATCCAAACAAGAAAGCACAAAAAAACACAACAATGCGAGGACGTGGAACAAATATAGTATTATTGGACGCTCAGGAAAGAAGGAGGGTTTAACGTTTCGACTGGAGCTCTTCGTCGGAAACATAGGAGAAGGAAGGATCCAGAGAAGGGAAGACAGAGGTTTAGTTTAATTTTAGCATCTAAATTTAAAATTAGTCCAAGAAAAACATATTATCTTGAATCGTAATAACTATGAGGTGATGCATGTATGCCCCGCTAGATAAGTTCACTACGTATTTCTATTCCATATGAATATATAAATTTATTCATAATATCACAGCATCGACCAGAACATCAGATGCTGTTTACAATGCGCTCCCAATTCCATCTTGATTGCGCCATTCTTCTACATGAATGTATATTTTTGGAATAATTGAAGATTATGAATGCACAAGATAGTTCATAGGTATCACTAAGTATTGTATTGTTTGTATTGTATTGGCATCCTTTTTGTCTCGGGAGACAATGGAGTTGCGCATAGAATAATCTAGTCCGGCTTTTACATTTCATGCTCTAATACATTTCCTGATGTGGCTGTGTAGTCCTATCCTGGACAAACACTCCCTCTGGCAGGTGCCGCAGATGTAGCGAAGACTTCCTGGCTGGTTGTAATGTCATAGCTTCTTGTTGACGTCTTTTCTTGTCTTTCCATTTCTCCCCTCTCTCTCTCTCTCTCTCTCTCTCTGTCACTCCTTTGTGTTCCCTCTTTTACGGTACGTCGCCAATCTCCACGGTTGCTGGCATCTGCTTCCCAGTTGGTAATATTGATGTTGCAGGCATTCATGTCCCTTTTGTAAGCATCCTTGTATCGTAAGAACGGACTTCCCACAGACCTAGTGCCCCTAGTAAGCTCTCCGTAGAGTATGTCCTTGGGCATTCTGCCATCTTCCATAGGTATTTCTAAGTAAAATTGTTTAAACATACCTGCCAGTATATCTATATGTAAATTCGAAAACATCTGCAGATAACTTAGTGAAGCTATATTCAATGCATACTTACATTACAAAGATACATACATACGTACGCACGCTCCTACACACATTAGTATTTACTTTAAATCGTTGGATGAATTTAAGCACATGGATCCTAATCCTCCAAAGAAGTTTTTCCAAGGACTATTATTGAACTCTAAAAGTATAAAGACTCTACAATGTATTGATATACTTATTTATTAATCTTTGTATATATGTATTATTTTTTTTTTTAAATATTGTAAGTTTCTTTTTTCCACTTCCTCAATTTAAAAAAGTTTCTTTTCCCCTTCCAAATCTTCAAAATTTGCCTTGCAATGAAAACCGGTATGATTTATTATTTTTTCTTTTTTAATTTTCCATACACCCATTTTTATAAAAATTTACTTTCAATTTAGCATTCTGCCTTATTATAATTTTCCCTCTCCTATCATTTCTCCACGTGCGGTTAACACAGCCCCACCATTTACTGATTTATATATATATATATACGCACATATCCACACTTACACACACATTCCTCCTCCTCCTCTACCACTCTCCTGTCTTTGAAAAAACCTTTCTTCACCCATTTCCTTCCGGTCTTTCAAAATGTGACCACGTGTGTACCGTTGGCGATTTTTTCCTCTGTCTTCCCTTCTCTGGATCCATCCTTCTCCTATGTTTCCGACGAAGAGCTCCGGTCGAAACGTTAAACCCTCCTTTCCTGAGCGTCCAATAATACTATATTTGTTACACGTCCTCGCATTGTTGTGTTTTTTTGTGCTTTCTTGTTTGGATTAACTTTATATATATAGGAGACCAAAGCGTACGTACGTCGCTATATATTTATATATAAAAAAATACAAAAATGGGTCAAGAACGCAAAACATCCAGAAAACTCCAAATTACCCGTCCTTGTTTTCTTTGTATCGTCTGTCTGGCGGTTTTGTTTTCCGTTTTTTGTATCACATAACCATCTGAATGCTTTGCATTCTTGTCCCATTTTTGTATCTTTTTATATATAAAAATATAGCAGCGTACGTACACTTTGGTCTCTTATATGTAAGTATAAATATATCTAAATTTTGCACGACTCAATTATTCTTTCTATTCTTTCATTCTTTCCTTCTTTCTATCAGCCCTTTCACACTTACTTCGTTCATTTCACTCTTCGTTCTTTCGTTCCCTCTCTCTCACATTTCCTGACCTTCTCTTCATGCTCACTTTCCGTCTTCTGTCCCTTTCATTTTTTCTCACCCCTCCTTAATTCTTCTATCCCATACCACTACCTCTCTCTCTCTCTTCTCTCCCACCGTGAGCGGTGTTCGGCCAAGCCTGACCTTTCTTTCTTGGTCCGACTACCATCCGTGCGACATCTATATTCCTCGCTGTGCCTGTCACATCTTATGTCCCTGCCGTAAAACTTTACTTCCACACATGCCAGCTTAATTTAATTTGTCCTTAGTCGAAAGGCAACTGTTGTTCTGTCCTGTTATTTGCATTTGTATTTGTGTAAAATTTCTCCGTTTTTTCAGTCGCTGCTTAAGGTTTAAAAAAAAACACTGGAGTATCAGTTAATCATGATTTTGTTCACTATATTCCCCTATAAGATTCACACACTTATTGCAGCTGTCCTTCTGTTTATCTAAGTCCTGTAAAATAACTCAGAAGGTTGGGCCTCCAAACATGTCTTTTGCGATACACTTGAAGCTGAGAACTTTTCAGCACTCCCCTGTATTGTATTGTAATTTAGTTGACATATTGAATGTTTATATTCAATGTTATGTATCTACTTTTGGTTTGTGAAGTATGTTGCGAGAAAGCTAGCAAAACAAAAACATTACCTGCAGAAAATGAATGACGATTCTAGTGTAAATTCAATGATGATCTACTAATAGCATTGGGTCTTAGAAATTCCAGGTTTGCGTCCAGCGTGTTCTAAGACTACTAGGAGTGACTTATTTTGTTAAATAATGTCTCTGGGAGGAGGCATTGCTATACCTACGAATAAAACAGCCGTATAACAGCAGCCTTGAAAGGCAGCCTGACTTGAGGAAGGACGACTCCGGGTATAAATCTTTACTATACATAAAGCCTGCGAAGAGGCGAAGACTCAGTGAATAATCCCCGATTATAAATCACGTCTGAAAGGAAAGAGCTCGTTGACCACCGGCTTTATTCATACCAAAGAATGAATGATAACCCCCATGAATGTATTGTGACTAAGAGTACCAAACCGCAACTATAAGAATACGAATATTTGTCCATTCATAATATAATTTTTCGTGAGAGACTTTAAACGCTATTCAATCATTTTAGAACGATACTTTATATCTTCTAGATTCTCCGCTAATAACATAGAATCGCGCAAACATAAATCGCGTGCACTATGATATTTAAATTTATTAAACAAATTAATTCATAATAGTTAGAAACATATATAATAGATTTATATTGAACTCAAACATATTATGTTAAGCATATTTCAAATGAATCCTTTGTATAATAACATATTATAATATTTCCCTGTCATTCTTCTTAACTTCATATTAATATTTGAATATACGCTCACAAAAACAAAATCCTGTCACGCTCACATAAAACACAAATACACGGGCATAGACAAACCTGCACAATATATTTAAAATACAAACATTACATACACGCATTTATCTTTTCCTCTTTCCTTATTTTACCTAGATTGTTTCAATAGGGACAATACATAGTCAATCACACAGTGTACTAGAGTTTAGTGTTAAATCTCTACACTAGTAAACACTATTAAAATTGCTTGAACCTAACTGACTGGTTGTTCCCAGAATCCACGTGGTCAATGTGGTTTGCAGCAAGAGGTATAAAAAGTATGTTTATGCATTTATTTGATTATACTTTCTTTTAACCACAGAGTCCTTATCATCTGCATACAGCTGTTATTTCAGTCTCCTTGGATCTCATCAGCATTATTAAGTTAGGCATTTGGGATCTATCAAATTATTATTTACAGATGAAGGAAGTATAGGGAGGTATACAATATTTCTATGGAAAAAAGACAATTTTCACTACATCAGTAATGTAATGGGGGTGGGTGGGTGAAAACAAGCAGTAGTAGTAGTAGTAGTAGTAGTAGTAGTAGTAGTAGTAGTTGTAGTAGTAGTAGTAGTAGTAGTAGTAGTAGTAGTAGTAGTAGTAGTAGTTGTAGTAGTAGTAGTAGTAGTAATTTACATAAATTAACATATATGTGAAGATGCTATTGAAAAATCCGAATTTTTCTTCGGCGATAGTTTGCGAACATACTTTATACACTCTCTTGTCTTGCAATTCAGACTGCTGCTACACGTAGGCATCGGTCAGTTGTTCGATGAAGAGTTTTGATTCCACCATCTCCAGTGACTTGTTTATTACCAGACGTTATGACAAGCATGTCACAATAGAAATCCAACTGTTATGCTTGTAATAAAAAATGGCACGCCATTATTACAGACAGTCCTCAACCAATGTGGAAATTTAATATTGTTCACTTTGAATTTTCGCACAAATGAGTTTTATATATATATATGTGTGTATGTACATACATACATACGCGTGCGCGCACAAACACAAACACACACACACACATACACAGACATATATGTTTGTATATCTATGTATATATATATGACCAGATTGGAGCAATCTTGAGTATAACTAGCCGAAATTGCAAAGATAATCTGGAACTCGACTGAGGAAAGAAAACTCCCAATAACCCTTAATAGTTTCCTTTGTATCGTCTATCTGGATGTTTTGCGTTCTTGTCCCATTTTGTATTATATATATATATGTATGTATGAATGTATGTATGTATGAATGTTTGATAGTCACAGAGTTCGAAAAAGAGGCTACTGTAATTCCTTGCTGTAGAACCTGTACAGACGATCTGTTTACAGTGATCAATCAAAAGCTTGTGCTGCATATACGCTCACTCCCGTTATCAAATCAGTATTATCTGTACTAGAGCACTCTTTACCATACTTCAGCTGTCGGAAGGATCGCAAAGCAGCGTGAGATGAAGTGTTTTGCTCCAGAACAAAACTAACCACCCGTCTCAGGGATGGAAACTACGATCTCGGGACCATGAGTATAACACCCTAACCACAAGTCTACGCACTCCCATATATGGGTGTGTGTGTCTTTGTTTCTTTATAGGTGTAGGTGCTGGCATGGTTACGAAGATTGCTTTGCAACCACATGGTTTTGGGTTCAATCGCCATGCGCTGTACTTGGGGAAATGTATTCTATTATAGCACCGGACTGACTAATTTCCTTGTGAGTGACTTTGGTAGGGGGAAACGGTATGGAACTAAACACACACACCCTCACACACACACGCACACAAACACACACACACACACACACACAGACACATGGTTGTGTGGTTACAAAGATTGCTTTGCAACCACATGGTTTTGGGTTCAATCGCCATGCACTGTACTTGGGGAAATGTATTCTATTATAGCACCGGACTGACTAATTCCCCTGTGAGTGACTTTGGTAGGGGGAGACGGTATGGAACTAAACACACACGCACACACACACACACACATATACACACACATACACACACACACATGCACGCACACACACGCACGTATGATATTTGATATTTGATATTTGATATTTCCAGTTTCAGCTAATGAGCTGTGGCCATGCTGGGGCACCGCCATTTATATGCATATATATAAAATCTATTTATATAAAATCTATTGTCCTGTATCTCTTTTGAACGAAAATTGTTTATCACCACTTAATTATTTTTCTGGTGATGAGGCATATGGAATAAAACGTACTGGGTAATATATATTCGTCTGGGAAATCACGAACCAGATATCTGGATAAATTTTAATAATATGGAGTATCGGTGATAAAGCTAGTGCATACTTCGATGCATCAGTTATTAATGCAACCAGGAAATATCACTTTCCTTGGATATCAGAAATGTAATCTAATTGTCAACATTAGAGGAGTTTCCTTCTGGATAGCTTCTAGACGACAGAAAGTTCAAAGCAAAATGAATGACTCAAATCCACAACCAGTAAATCAAACGACCTTCGCGACGTTGTTGCCGTCGGATGATGATAGGTACGAAAGCTGTCTAGCCTGGCTTAAACATTTAGACTGCCAGATATCTGATCTCATGACCCATCTGGAATAATATGAAGTGACTACCTAATACAATGCGATACTACTACTACTACATTACTTGCGTTAAACAACGAATATGGTTAGGCTGAATTACATGTGTCTGTAAGTGTATATAAATGTATATGTACACCAGCAAACGTACACACATACATGCGTGTATATGTGTGTGTATGTGTGTGTTTCAGTGTGTCTGTTCTCTAGAGAAAATATACATGAATACAAAGTTTAAGATTGCATATTTTCACACAATTTTATCGAGAAGCTATTTATTGAATATGCCTCTAACGACTTTTCGCTCTGTGCCTGTCTTCTGCACTTATATACATCTGTGTGTATATGTGTGTGTTTGTGTGTGTGTGTGTGTGTGTGTGCATATACGGGTGTTCAGAGAGTGTAGGTTGAAAACAAATGAAGACGGAGATAGAACAGAAACGAAGGAAAGAAAGAACATTTAGGAAATCAAAATATTTTAAAGTTTAAATCTACCGCAGGCGTCTCGTTATCTATTCCGGTAACGCACATGATTTTATGCGACTCATGTCCCCTTATTGTCGGTAATTGATAGCAAAAATTTCTGATAACAACATCTTATCTAGAGGGGGATTTAGCACACATCGTCTTGTCTCCATGAAGTAAAATTTAGCAACGATACACATGAGACACTGGTTATAAATACGGGACTTTAGACGGAGGTTTGAAATCATATCCACGTTGACAATTAAAGAAAACAAATTATATATATACTACTTCTCATAATAACAAACACATAACAAACATTTCGTTTCGGGAATGCTAATTTTATATATATATATATATTTATTTATTTATGTGTGTATGTATATATAAACATATACTCGCACTCAATATTAGTATTCCCAAAACGAAATCCACGTGTGTTTGTTATTAGATTATGAGAAATAGTATATATATAATTTGTTTTCTTTAATTTATGTGAAGACGCATGGCTCAGTGGTCAGAGCGTCGAGCTTACGATCCCGGACCAGGCTGCGTGTTGTGCTCTTGAGCAAGACACTTTATTTCACGTTGCTCCAGTTGACTCAGCTATAGAAATGAGTTGCGACTTCACAGCTGTATCTGTTGTTGCTTTTCCCTTGGATAACACTGGTGGCGTGGAGAGGGGAGGCCGGTATGCATGGGCAAATGCTGGTCTTCCATAAACAACCTTGCCTGGGAGGGTAACTTTCTAGGTGCAATTCCATGGTCAGTCATGACCGAAGGGGGTTTCAATATATATATATATACATAAGTAAGCAAGCTACTTACCACACAGCCACTCCTACGCCTATATAAATATATATATAGGTGTAGGAGTGGCTGTGTGGTAAGTAGCTTGCTTACGCATGCGTGTTTGTTAGTTACTTGCTGAAGTGAACACTGTCGGGACGTGCTTTGGGGGCTGTCCTGATTTAAAGAACTATTGAAGAGGCGCGACTGCAAGTAAGTTCCTGCCTAGCTCTGGGGCAATTTCGTCTGCCTTGGTGGCTTTAAATTGTAGCTTGCTCTAGCGAGAAAAACAATTGTGTTCTCGTCGCGATAACGGTGGACTGAAAATTTTTTGAAAACTTATTTGGAGTAAAACTCTGTGTGGCGTTTTTTTGCCAAATAACTTGTACATTCTGGTGGGCGTATTTCACTAGAAAAAGTGGTAGACTGTGGAGTTTACGTAACTGGAGTACTATCGAGAAGAACTATTGGATATACCTGTTGGAGTATTATACAGAACCGTAGACTCCCTGTCTGTTCTATCTGTGAGTATTGTTTTATTTTTATTTTTTCCCTTCTTCCATGTTTCTTTCTTTCTAAATTTCGGTTCATTCTTTTTCTCATTATTTTAATTTCAGTTTCTTTTCCTTCTCTTTTATCTTGTGTTTATTCTATTTTTATTCGGTTTTAATTTTTGGTGGACTGTTTTTATGAACTACTTTTGAACTGATTTTTTTTTTTGGACATGGCAGAGAAGGAACTTAAAAAGAAGAACCCTATCTTGGAGTGGGAAATTATCCCACCCAAACAGTGGTTAAAAGATATGGAGGAGAGGACGGTCGTGGTTAGAACTTACTCAAAAGTTCTTGATACCATCACCGTCTTCCCAAAACCAGCTATAGAAAAAGAACTGAAAGACTATTTGTCCTTTGTGAAATTCATATCACGTGGTGTCAAGCATGCAACCGCATGGTTGCTGTTTGATATTACGGAGAGGCTCGCAATTTCGCGAGCCAGCCCTTGGAGGACAACGAAATTCTGTTCCTCCCGTCGTACTACGGGAGGAAATTAATAAGAGCCTGGGTATGTGTGTTACCCCTAGACACCGAGGTGGGTTGGATTTAAGATAACATCCGACGGGGACTGGGGGTAACGGGCCCAGGCTCTTAAATGTAAGGGTATCGCCGGCGGTCGATTGGGAAGGGTCAAATGCCATTTTGACCCTGTGGACCACATCGGCCGCAACAGATCTGGTTTTTCCAGATTTTTTTAAATGGCTGACTGCAGGTATCCGGTGATACTTGAGGGACGTCCCCCAAGTGTCACTCGTGCCTGCAGCCAGGCCATATTAAAAAGAACTGCCCTCAGGACCATGGTAAGGTCCTGGAACAGTCACTAGAAGTGACTTCCCCAACCCGGTCAAAGGGAGAGGTGGATGTGGTTCAATCCAAAGAGGATTAAAAAGGAAGAAGTCGGGCAACAATAGTTGTGTGTTTTTTTTTAAAGAAAAAAAACATGTTAAGTAAGAAGTTTTAATGCCTCCTTTTTGTAAGATGTTTGAAACATCTTAGTGATTTTGAAAAAAAGAAAATATGTTTTCGAGAAAAATCCAATCGGCAGGTGTTGGGTTTCGTCTCTCATTTATTCATTTTTCATTTTCATTCATTAAAGTGTTTGTCCAGCCCGCAGCTACTCTGTATACTGTCTTTATGGCAAATAAGATGAAATAAAGTAGCTTGCTTACCAGTCACATGGTTCCGGGTTCAGTCCCACTGTGTGGCAGCTTGGGCTAGTGTTTTCTACTATTGCCTCTGGCCGACAAAGCCTTGTGAGTAGATTTGGTAGACGGAAACTGAAAGAAGCCCGTCGTATATATGTATATATGTATATATGTATGTGTGTGTATATGTTTGTCCCCCCAACATCGCTTGACAACCGATGCTTGTGTGTCTACGTCCCCGGAACCTAGCGGTTCGGCGAAAGTGACAGATAGGATAAGTGGTAGGCATAGAAAGAATAAGTCCTGGGGTCAATTTGCTCGACTAAAAGGGGGTGCTCGAGCATGCCACAGTCAAACGACTGAAATATGTAACAGAGTAAAAGAGTAAGAATATACACATATATATACATATATATATATATACGTATATATATATATATGAGCAAAACGCTCCCCACGGCCAATGGACGGTGCTGAGTTGTCAAGCATTTAAATCAAAATTTCTCAAAACAACTTGTCCGACCGTCCCATAGGCCTCCCCTTTGAGAAAAACTGATTTAACCTAAATTTGAGACACCAGCAAAAGACGGATTTTGACTGATGTACTTGCGCGTACAAATGCACGTTCCCACGTCTTTATTGATCACATTCTCACCTGGAATCGATTTTTGGAATTTTTCCAAGACTTATACACGCCCTGATACTGTCGGTATCTACATATCAAATTTGAGCGCAATCGGATGGAGGATGCTCGAGAACCGAGAAGAATTACACAGGCAGAACGGATTTTATATAAAGTATATATATACATATATATATATATATATATATATATATATATATATATATAATATATATATAT
Source organism: Octopus sinensis (assembly GCF_006345805.1). Lineage (NCBI taxonomy): Eukaryota > Metazoa > Mollusca > Cephalopoda > Octopoda > Octopodidae > Octopus > Octopus sinensis. Next base: position 173,176,004 of record NC_042998.1, read on the forward strand.
ATATATGTATATGTATATATATTATATACTATATATGAAGTAGAATTTAGTAGTGGATCAAAATATATATCTATTCGTGCTAGCTATTAAATATATTTTATATTTACGTTTGTTATGATTTCACAAACACACACACATGCGCGCGCGCATACACGCAAACGCATATACATACATATCGGTTTCTAGATTCAGCAATTTCGGGTGAGTGAGAATGTTGATTATATCGACCCCAGTGCTGAACTGTTATTTATTTTGTCGACCCCAAAAGGATGAGAGTCAAAGTTGACTTCCACAGAATCTGAACTCTGAACGTCAAGACGGACGAAATGCCGCTAACGATTCTGCTAGCTCACCTTTCATGTGTGTGTGTGTGTATATTAAAGATAGATAGATAGATAGATAGATAGATAGATAGATAGATAGATAGATAGATAGATAGATAGATAGATAGATAGATAGATAGATAGATAGATAGATAGGTAGGTAGGTAGATAGATAGATAGATAGATAGATAGATAGATAGATACATAGATAGATAGATAGATAGATAGATAGATAGATAGATAGATAGATAGATAGATAGATACATAGATAGATAGATAGATAGATAGATAGATAGATAGATAGATAGATAGATAGATAGATAGATAGATAGATAGATAGATAGATAGATAGATAGATAGATAAGTAGAAATATCAGACAGTCTTTAAGTAAACAAGATAGCCGCTGTGTAGATGATGTATTTATAATGCATAAGGATAGCAGATGATAAAAACAAAATCCTAATCTTAAGATACACATAATGCTATGAATATGGATACGCAAATGATACAGCAGCAGGGAGAAAATATATTCAATGTATTTATACAGAGAGGCGTAATAAACAAGCAATATTGATACAAGGCGCAAGGAATGGAAGCCCCTATGATATCACTAATCTCAAATGTTCAAGTTATAAACAAGGCTGTCTTATCAATGGCTGGTCTTCCTGTTAACCATTCAAGGGTGCTTGAAACATATTCAGTTATTATAATTCCTGTACGACTGAATGGACATATGTCTGCTAGTGTATTATATGTAATAAATGTTGTCTTTCAAGTGTGGTCTGAAGTGAGAAATGTTTGTACACAATACCAAAATGTCATGATGCTGCATTGCATTAACTAAAATGCCATTTTATGATAGTTGTTGAAGAAGCTGTAGTTCGAAATCATTTTTGCATTGAGAAGGAAAGGTCACACTCATTATTGGACAGACAGCATTTTATATGTGTGTATTTTCTATAGGTATGTATGTATGTATGTATGTATGTATGTATGTATGTATGTATGTATGTGTGTGTGTGCGTATATATGTGTGTGTGTGTGTTTGTGTGTGTGCACGTGTACATGTGGCTATGTGTGTGTATATCTGCATACATACATACACTTGCGCACAAGAAAAACTATGGTCATGCTCTCAAAATATTAAAACTGAGGCATTGAGTGTGAACATGGTTTAATGAAACAAGTTTATACTCACTATCATATGTGTGTGTGTGTGTGTGTGCGGACGTGTACACACACACACACACACACACATACACACATACTCACAGATACAAATATGTATAGATGTATATATAATGTTACTACATCAAAGTTTCATATCAATAAAAGTTGGACTGTCGTGAGATGGCGACGACAAAGGGACCTGCTAAGAAGGCGGGAATCGATATTAAACAAAGTCAGTGGTTGTCGCAGCCTGCATCTTCCTGAATGCCCGGATTTCGTTTACACGCCAGACAAAATTCTTATCGGCATTTCATCGCTCTGAGTTCAAATTCCGCCGAGGTTAACTTTGCTTTTCATCTTTTCGGGTCGGTCGATAAAATAAATATCTGTCAAGTATTGGGTTGATGTAATTGACCTCCTTCTCTCTTCAAAAAACCTTTGGAACTCTGCTCAAATTTGAAACTATTATTATCATCTATGCAAGTGGATGTTAATTTAGCATGTATTTTATCTTGAGGTTTGCAGGCAAGAAATATTCTCAAATCTCAAGAATCTTGAAATTCTTGCAGAATATAGGATGGTGCTTTCCTGCAGTTCGACAATGCGAGCTTCAATTCCAATCTCTTTCAATCTTTTAGATAGCATTTTGGGTATTGTGCCAAGTGCATCAATTACTCTTGTACTTGTTTCAGTCATTTGACTATGGCCATGCTGGAACACTGCCTTTAGTCGAGCAAATCGACCCCAGGACTTATTCTTTGTAAGCCTAGTACTTATTCTATCAGTTTCTTTTGCCGAACCGCTAAGTTCCGGGGGCGTAAACACACCAGCATCGGTTGTCAAGCGATGTTGGGGGGACAAACACAGACACACAAACATATACACATACATACATATATACATATATATACACATATACGACGGGCTTCTTTCAGTTTCCGTCTACCAAATCCACTCACAAGACTTCGGTCGACCCGAGGCTATAGTAAAAGACACTTGCCCAAGGTACCACGCAGTGGAACTGAACCTGGAACCATGTGGTTGGTAAGCAAGCTACTTACCCCACAGCCACTCTTAAAGAGTAATTGTTGTTATTGTCTCTCACTGACTCCTCAGCTCTCTGGCTGGATGCTAATATATCTCAACTTTTTAAATTTATTTGGTGTTGACTTTGCAATCATAGGGGATTGTAAAACCTAATCTTACATTATTTGTTTTGTCCTTTGTAATCATGTCTGGTTTGCTTACATCATTAGTACGGTCAGTTTTTGTGGAGGAATCCAACAAGATCCTCTAATTCTCACTTTCCCTCACAGCATCTGATTTATGGTCATACCACTTTTCTGTTATTTTAAAGCCACGCTCTCGGCTAACATCCCAATGCACTCAGTCACGTTTACACAGTCACGTCAAGTTTTATATTTCTTTTGTGCTTTTTAGTACACTCATTCAAAATATGATTGATACACTCACCCCCTTTCCTTCAGATGCTATAACCGTTGTCTGACTGAGTTTTGTCAATCTTTACCTATATAAGATTTGTTCAACAGCCTTTTTCTTGGGCAACCATAATCAAAATTTTAATTTCTCGTTTCAATTTCTCGTCCGTCAACATTTTCGGTTTGTAGCATGGATTGGCCATGCAGTTGCATTTCTTTCAATTTGTTTATTCCACTGTTCTTCCATTTCTCTTTGAATTCTCCTAATGTTTCGGTCACTTTTTGGGTATCTCTTTGCTGCCGAAAGTATTATTTCTTTACTCTGCACAACAATTTTTCAGACCCAGTATCATAGCACCCACAGTGTCTTCCGCGGTTAATGATCCTCTGCTACCCTCTCTTCTTGGTACATAGAGTCGGTTGGTATTAATTTTAGAATGGAGTGCGTTGTGACTTGTTAGCAACTTTCTACTTCTTATATTTCATGGAATGAGAGAGCAGAACATGCCATCAAAGTGACACCGGGGTACAATTATACGAGGCCCAAATTTCCCACTGTGACTACACCTCTGATAAGGGTACACCAGCCACATGCATCAGAACTATATGTGCACCACACACCTATCTGATATCTTAGGAATTACGCTTAGCGGCATTTCGTCCGTCTTTACATTCTGAATTCAAATTCCGCTGAGGTCGACCCTGCCTTTCATCCTCTCGGGGTCGATAAATGAAGTACCAGTCATATACTGGAATCGATGTAATCCACTTACCCCACACCACAAATTTGAGGCTTTGTGCCTATTGTAGAAGGGATAATAATAATAATTATTGTTGATGTTGTTGTTGTTTGGGCTGTAGTTATTATTTGAAAATGTTTCCTCCAAGTTTTATGGGTAGAGTATCTCTGTAAAATATGTGTCAGGAATAGAAATATATTCCGCTCCTCTATGTGTGCCTTTTCCTATTTTATGTGCAAGGCATTAGATGTGATCTCCAGACCTCTATTCAGATTCTCGTCACTTCCTTCGGGTACCATTTTCATTTTTTATTTATGCTGGTACTGCGTTTTTTCACATGCACTATTTTTTTTGTAATTTTTGCGCAACAAATTCAAAATGTTTCCAAACTCATAAATATGACCTCATTGAATCAGTTTATATCTGAAATATTTGTCAGTTTTAAAATAGCATGAGAACGACGAATAATTCACACATTTATAATACATTAATTAATTATATGTGACAATGACTTGTAAAGCTAACAGAGTAAATACTTACACAGATATCTTTCAGCCAGTTTTCTCGATTTGGTGGCTAATTTTTCTATCCGCTGTTATTGGATAATTTCTGGAGCAATGAATTTCTCTTCTCCCAAGTTAAATTATTTTATTATTTGCAATAATATTCATTTCGTCTGGTTTTCTATAGCCTATATTCAAACGGCGCTGAATAAAATTTGGTCTTAGCTCTTTTCTAGGTTGATAAAATAAAGCACTGGATTCGGTCAAGTACTGGGTTCGATCGTAGCCATTAACCACCTCTCTTCTTGCCTTCTACCTATATTAGAATGATGATGATGATGATGATGATGATGATCTTTTCTACTGTTTAATAATCTTTTCTACTATAGGCACAAATCCTGAATTTTTTGTGGAGAGAAGTGACGAGCTAGTCGATTACATCAATGCCAGTGCTCAAATAGTGTTCAGTTTATCGGTCCCGAAAGGATGAAAGGCAAAGATAACCTGGGCGGCATTTAGACTCAGAGCACAAAGACGGAATAAATGCTACAAAACATTTGTCCAGTGCAGCAACAACCATGCCAACTCTCTGATAATGGTTATTCTTTATAATTTTGGCACAGGGCCAACAGTTCTTAGGGCAGGGGATGCAGTAGATTATATTTTGACTCTTGTACTTAACTGGTACTTGATTTGAAAGATCACGAAGGGATGAAAGCCAAAGTCGACATCGATTGTATTTGAACTAAAACTGTAAAAAGCTGGAAAGAAAGGCTACTACATAGTTTTTCCGATGCGCTATAACCAATCTGGCGGAATTAATGCTGTTGCACGAGAAAGAAATCCCCAATAAATTCTCCAGCGGTTTTGTCTCCTTAAAACTAAACTCATTATGAGTGGAATTATCAAATAATAAGATTACGGATATCATAGAAACTAAAATTGAGATTATAGGGTTGAAGCTGCCAAAGGCAACAGGTGGGTGATGGAAGAATAGATCCTTGTCGTTCTTCATCCTAATGCTATACAAGTATGAACCCTGGTTTTGCTAACGGTTAAAATTGTTCTAGCTCAGAATTTTAACTCGTAAATGTGAGAGAAACCAAGTTAAAACCACCTGTATGACATAACCGATCAAGCTAGTAATAAAATGAGTAAACCGAAAATGAGAGATTACATGAGAAAATATTAAAATTTGGAACGAAACGGGCGTTTTTCCAGTGACAGAATAGAACCTGAGAATGCAGCTGTTATATAACGCATGATAATGTTTATTTTTCGAGCCTGGGGTTAGGAGAAACTAAACAAGATGTAGAAATATAACGTAGCACTACGGTGAAAGCGAAGGTAATTAAATTGAAGCATGTTCTTAAGCTATTCCAGAAAGCGCTGAGTTGGAAAAAAGAAAATTAAGTTCAAAACGTGGCAAGACATTCAAAGTGTCAAGATCGAATTAATGAACAAGATATAAGACCAATGTGAACGAAATAAAAATAATAATGACAAGTTCACTATCCTTAGGGTTATAGAAACACGATAAAAAATAGACGAAGGGAATTGGCAATATGATAGGATATGTGTCTTTCACCTCTCCATTGGCAGTAAATTATCTATGCAAGGCTCTTGCAGGTGTAGAAAAAGAAGTTGGCTACCATGCAAATAAACTGGGAACGGGCAGACAAATACCTTGGTGAAAAAAAAAAAGCGGATGGAAGGCATCAAAAATTTCAGACGTGAAATGAGTTTACTACTGATCATTGAAGAAGGGGCAATACAGAAAGTGCTGTTCAAACCCTGGAAAAAATACTGTGAAATAAGGAAACGATGAGAATAAATATTTTAATAGAAATGAAATGAAAAGTGACATAGAGTAGACCAGTTTAGGCAAATAAGGTTGGAAAATAATCTAAGAGATTTTTGAAAAATTACAGCTAGTAGAGAGACATATTGATGAAACACAAGAGGAAAAGAAAACTAGAAATTTTGGAATGATAAAAGAAGGAAAATATCCACAACGGGGAGTTGGGATGGATAAAAGGAGTAGATAACAAACTAAGAAGAGTAAGACAACGGATCAATATAGTAATCAATTCAGATCTCATTGCAAAACTACGTGCTTAATAAGAATTCTTTCGGGCTTGTCGGACTACACGATTTCTAAATGAAAAACATTAATGGTGGAAGCACTCCGTCGGTTACGACGACGAGGGTTCCGGTTGATCCGAATCAACGGAACAGCCTGCTCGTGAAATTAATGTGTAAGTGGCTGAGCACTCCACAGACACGTGTACCCTTAACGTAGTTCTCGGGGATATTCAGCGTGACACAGAGAGTGACAAGGCCGGCCCCTTTGAAATACAGGTACAACAGAAACAGGAAGTAAGTGTGAGAGAAAGTTGTGGTGAAAGAGTACAGCAGGGATCACCACCATCCCCTGCCAGAGTCTCGTGGAGCTTTAGGTGTTTTCGCTCAATAAACACTCACAACGCCCGGTCTGGGAATCGAAATCGCGATCCTATGACCGCGAGTCCGCTGCCCTAACCACTGGGCCATTGCGCCTCCACTAAATATTTTAATAGAAATGAAATGAAAAGTGACATAGAGTAGACCAGTTTAGGCAAATAAGGTTGGAAAATAATCTAAGAGATGTTTGAAAAATTACAGCTGGTAGAGAGACATATTGATGAAACACTAGAGGAAAAGAAGACTAGAAATTTTGGAATGATAAAAGAAGGAAAATATCCACAACGAGGAGGTGGGATGGATAAAAGGAGTAGATAACAAACTAAGAAGAGTAAGACAACGGATCGATATAGTAATCACTTCAGATCTCATTGCAAAACTATCTGCTTAACGAGAATTCTTCCGGGCTTGTCGGACTACACGATTTCTAAATGAAAAACATTGATATACAGAGACTCATTAAATTATGAAATGAAGTTTTCAGGTTGGAATTATCTGAAATTGGATGGCTGAAGCTAAAACAACCTTTATAATGAAAGACAAGTAGAGAGGTTCTGAGGTTTTAAGCCTCATATCGATAATAAATTTACTACTACCATGGAACTACTAGCGACTATTTCGCAAAGAAGATTTACTCACGTTTAGCGGAACACAGCCCTTTGATGCCCTAACGAACAGAAAAGATGCCAAATATTAATCAACAAGCTGACTATAAGAAATTGTAAGAAAAGACAGAATGGTTTAGCACTTGGGCGGATCGACTGAAAAAACACATATGACATGGGCATACACGGATTTACATGTTTAAAGATACTCAAAGTGCTCAAAATTGTAAATAATATCACTTAACTTATACGAGCAAACAAGGAAAACTAGAAAAGGGAACTAACAGCTGGTTGACACCCACTAGGAAGTCAAATAGATCACTGTGTCTTCGAAGGTGCTGCGTATCACCTCTGCTCTTTGCTGTGACTTAAAACTTAAAGCTAGATATAGCACTGGAAGAGTCTAGGGATAGTTAACCATTTGCTCTCCATAGACCACCTAAAGCTATACAGAAAGACTGAGAGAGAAATGATGATCTATATACATACTGTGATAGTGTTTAGCAATGATATCAAAATGGAATTTATTGAACTTTGTGATGAAGGAATGAAAATACCATAAAAGCGATGGCTTAAATTCGCTGAATGAGAAAATACAAGATATTAACATAGATGATACATATAGATATCTGGAAGTCTTGCAAGCGGATGGTATAAAGGTTAGGAGAATGAATGATAACGCTAGGAAGGAATATTCCAAAAGGATACGTAGGATGCTAAAATCTAGATTAAAAACATCATCTCTGCCAAAAACACTAGGACTGTAACCATTACCAGGTACAGCGTCAGAATACGCAAATGAACAATAGTAGACTTGGAGTAATTAGATAGAAAACAGTTATTACTGGTAAAATTCAAAGCATTACAGCCACAGGCAGATGTCGAAAATTTGTATTTCAATAGAGAGGGTGAAAGAAAACTATTGATAAGATGAGAAGAATGTGTGGTAGTAGAAGTAGAAAAATTAAGGAAGTATGTGCTGAGAACGAAAATGCACATTTGAATGCTCTAAGTGAGGATCAGTTAACTGAAGAAGTAGTAAAGGAGCCAACCATACGAAGAGAAAGGCTTATACTCTTTTACTCTTTTACTTGTTTCAGTCATTTGACTGCGGCCATGCTGGAGCACCACCTTTAATCGAGCAACTCGACCCCAGGAAGTCTATCAGTCTCTTTTGCCGAACCGCTAAGTAACGGGGATATAAACACACTAGCATCGGTTGTCAAGCGATGCTAGGGGGACAAACACAGACACACAAACACACACACATTCACATATATATATATACATATATACGACGGGCTTCTTTCAGTTTCCGTCTACCAAATCCACTCACAAGGCTTTGGTTGGCCCGAGGCTATAGTAGAAGACACTTGCCCAAGGTGCCACGCAGTGGGACTGAACCCGGAACCATGTGGCTGGTAATCAAGCTACTTACCACACAGCCACTCCTGCGCCTATGTGGAAAATTTTTCAAAATACTGACGGATATCGTGATCAGAAGTCATTTCAATGGTTAAAGAAGGGAATGTTAAAGAAAGAGATAGAAAGCACGGTTCTAGTTGCGCAGAAAGAAACAATCAGAACAAGATTCACCAGGAATAACATAGATAACGCAAGCGTCTTGGCTGAAGGTAGTATGAGTGAGGAAAAAGAAGACACTATTATGTATGGTCTCTGAATGCAAAATAGATGCTCAGTAGAGTTATAAGAACTTGAATATGACATGGTAACAACAATCTTAAATTGGAAAATTTGCAAAGAAGATGGCTTTCAACATATGGTGTGATCATTACACAGAACAAATTCTTCAAAAGAACGGTTGACTGAGTGTGTGGGATTTTGAGATAAATTTCCTACCTCAGCAGAAATGCCGTTTGCTTGGACTGCAAGCAGTACAAGATAGGTGCTATACAATTAAGGTTGTGGTATACAGCATGATATCTTGGACCGTGTTTTTACCACCATGCACGAGATAAACTCGATATCATAAATACACCTTATTAAACGGTGCTAAGGCAAGTAACTGAATCAGTTTGCATATGAGAGTGAGAATGAACCAAGAAAAGTCTGAATCGGTTACACAAATGTAATAAACTTAGTGTCTTATCCATATCTGTGTAAATTCGTACGCGTACACAAGCATGCACCCACATATACATACATATATACACACAAACACACAAGCATACCAACATACATATAGACTTATAAAAGGACATAGTAGTAGTGGTGGTGGTAGTAGTAGTAGTAGTAGTAGTAGTAGTAGTAGTAGTAGCAGCAGCAGCAGCAGCAGCAGCAGTAGTAGTAGTAGTAGTAGTAGTAGTAGTAGTAGTAGTAGTAGTAGTGGGTTTTTTTGGTCAAAAGATGGAGATAATGACAAACGGGAGGTTCATCTTATACAAAAGTAATTATGATGAACAATTTCTATATGCATAATCGGAGCTTTATTGAAATTTTGTAAAGAAATATGTGGTATAGTATACTCCAGTCATATAGTTTCAAGGGTACCATTATTAAGTACTTTTCATGAGAAGTTTGCAAATACAATGCAAGTAGTAGCAACATGTTTGAAAAATTGCTAATATGTTATAATAGACGAATTTTTCTTTGGCAATTTGAAAAAAAAAAAGCATTGAGTATATTTACAATTTTGTTTTGTAATTTATATTACTCTAATTTTAATAAACAATAACTGATTAGGCATTACCATTTTATGGTACATTTTGAATGATATTTAATGGATTTTTGAAGTAATAAAACATAAAATCTGGCTAAGTAGATCGCCGTTGCAGGAATGCATGTAAATATTGTTTTCTATATCGCTTCAGCAAATTAGATTTGATATAGTTTCGGCTATGCCTAAAGAAAATAGGTTTGTCATAAACAGTTACAAATAGGAAGGAATTTTGCCAAAATATAAAATGAATACATACAACGAAAATAGAAATGAAAAATGTAAATAAAATCTGTGAGTATAATATTCCATGAAATAATTTGAGGAATATAATGTGACATAAGTATGTAGTATTTCTACTAGAGATGAACAAAAGGCATATATAACAATTATGGTGCAGCGAAAGACATCGGAAATGCAAATTATATTAGAAGGTAGTCTAATGTGAAAGATAAGGACAAAACCAATGGGTAAGCAAAATTTTCTTCAAGTAAGCAAACTTACATGCAGACATACACCCACACGCATATATATTTATTTATGCATATGCATGCATATATATCTATATACACATATATACATATAAACGCATCTATCTATCTATCTATCTATCTATCTATCTATCTATCTATCTATCTATCTATCTATCTATCTATCTATCTATCTATCTATCTATATATATAATATATATATATATAATATATATATATATTTATATATTTATATTTATATATTTATATATTTATATATATATCTATATACATATCTATCTATATATCTATAAATCTATCTCTCTATATATATATATTTATATATATATATATTCATGCACACACACATAGACACACGCGCGCAGACACACATATATGCATACTTATGTACAGGCATTTAAATATACACACGATACACACAATATGCTAATATAATTATATATAAATTTCACAAAATATATGTTCCGTGTAAGCCAGTTTCCATTCACTTATATATGATATAATTAACTCCCTCTCAGGGCACGTGTATAAACAAATAACTATATAAATTAATACAAATAAATTGATAAAAACAGCGAGTAAATTGTATACATGTCAATATTTAAATAGCTGTAAATATTCTACACTCGTACGTGGATAAGTGTTTTCATAATTATACTGAAGATAACGTTTTCTTGGAAACTCTAATAATATAATAACGACAGTAAAGTAAATGTTTTCTATATATATATATATATATATATATATATATATATATAACGTGTGTGCATGTATTTATGTATATATAACATACGTGTGTGTGTGTTTGTGAGTGTGTGCCTATGTGTGTGCTTGTGTGTATAATATATACATTAGCCCAGGCGTGACCTGTGGTAAGAAACTTGCTTTCCAACCATATAGTTCCAGGTTCAGTCCTACTGCGTAGGACTGTGGGCAGGCGTCTTCTACTACAGCCTCAGGCCAACCAAATACTTGCACTTGGAATTGGTAGACAGAAACTGAAAGAAATACACGTCGTATGTATATATATATATATGTATATATATATATGTATATATATATATATATATATATATATATATATATATTATATATATGAAAAAACAAGTAAAAAATAGAAAATGCTAAAATAATTTTATAGTGAACATTTCAGTACCGGTTTCGGTCATTTTGAGACCTTTTCAACTGTAACGATTAAATAATTAAATTTAGAAAAATTAGAAGAAAAGTTTTTTTAAAAGAATATTTCTATAGTAGTGTTCAGATTTAAGTGGCATTCTGCCTTTCTCTGACTCCCTTGTTTGCACTTGTGTGTTCGAGGTAGTTGTGAGTTCTTGGTAAGGTAGTAGAGGGAAGGCTGGTGAGGAAAGGGGGGTGGGAGAATCTGGGAGTGCCCTGATGGTCGTATTTGAATGGTCAGTGGCGGCTGGCAGTCTCAGTTCAATTCAGGAGAATATTTATATTGACAGGCTTGTTTATAGAATTAGCGTAGGTGTTATACTAAAAAACATTAGTGACAAACTTAAGGGGTAGGGGGGGGGAGAGAGAAGAAGAAGAAGAGAAGAAGAAGAAGAGAAGGAGGAAGGAGAGTGATGGTGACGATGATTATGACGACGATGATGATGATAACGATGATGATGAAGAAGAAGAGGAAGAGGAGAAGGAGAAGATGTGGTGATGATGGTGGCGATGATGATGACGCCGATGATGATGATAACGATGATGATGAAGAAGAAGAGAAGAAGAAGAAGAAGAGAAGAAGAAACAGAGAAGGAGAATATGAATGGGTGTAAATATAGCTATGAAGGGGCTGATTAGTAATGGATTCTATGGAGTGTAGTATTTGTGTGTGTATATATATTTTTTTCTTTTATTCTAAAGTTGAGGTACATTAATTGTTTGTCGTAGACCCGTTAAGAAGTGGCTTGTATTTGTAATAAAGAGATTTTCTTTACTTATTCTTTGTCTCGAGGTTGTATCGTCCCTAAATGGTAGAGGGGGAAAATTCTGAAGTTTGGTGTTTTTGTTGGCGCAAGTATCTATGTGTGGCTAAAAGCTATTTTTCTGTTTTGGGGAATTTTTATCTGGGATCTGTGCAGGGCCATTCGTTTACGCAAACCATTTTTTGTTTGGCCTATGTACTGCTCTTGACACCGGAGCAGGTTAGTGAGTATATTAGGTTCTCCGAAGCACATGTGAAGTTGCTTTTCACTGAAAACCGTTGTCCCTGTTTGAAGGAGAACTCAGAACCTCGATTAGATAGTCGCATATCCCGCAATTGGGTCTTCCACATTTTTTTACTGTCGGCTTCTGTGTTGAAGAGTGAATTCGGGCTTGTGTAAGGAGACTTTTCATGGATCTAGGCTGTCTTTTGTTTTAGATCGTGTGTGTGTTTGGAGGATGTGTTCATTCTGTGGTCTTTTTTTAGGAGGGGTATGTTGTGGAGGATGGTGTCGAAGGCTTCGTTATTGAGAGGGTTGTGTGTGGAGATGTATAGTAAGGCTTTTGGTGTAAGTTTTTCTTTGATTTGGGATGTCTCAGTTCTTTGATGTTAAGTTGAAGGGCACGTTGAATGCACTTGTCAATAAGTGAAGGTGGATAGTTCCTGGTGATTAGGGTATCTTTTAGTTCTTGTAGTCGTGTGTCTCTGGTGTTTGCGTTAGAGACTATAGTGCATATCCTTTTTGCTAGATTGAAGGGGATATTCATCCTGGTGTGTCTGGGGTGGCATGAATTGAATGGAAAATATTGCTTAGAGTCTGTAGGCTTATAGTATATGTCTGTTTCTATTATATTATTAGCTTTCTTAATGAGAATATCGAGGAAGGGGAGTTGTTGTTGGCTATATTCCATCGTGAATTGGATGTTTACGTCCAGTCCGTTTAAAATTTTCTGGAATTCTATGAGTTTTTCTATATTTTTATGCCAAAGGATGAAACAGTCATCTAGATATCTCTTCCAGTTGTTTTCTATGTAGATGGAGAAAGGGCTGCCATATCTTTCTAGAACCTTACGATACAGACTGATCTCTAGGTATCCTATGACTAGGTTGGCAAAGGAGGGGGCCATTCGTGTACCCATCGCAGTCCCCGATTTTTGTCGGTAGAAGTTGTCATTGAAGGCGAAGAAGTTATTTTCCAGGATGAATTTAACCCCTTCTATCACAAATTTTTTTGATGCGGTGTGGTAGTTCGTTGGCGTGATTCTCTAGCCAGAATTGGATTGCCTCTAGTCCTAGGTTGTGGGGGATATGGAGTAGAGGTTGACTACATCGAAGGATACCAGTATGGTGTTTTTGTTTATAGTATTCGGTAGGTGATTGAGCATATCTAAGTCGTCCCTTATATAGCTTTTGACATGTTTGAGGAGTGGTTTTAACAGGGTGTCTAAAAAGTTACTGAGGCGGTGGGTTTCGCATGCGGGACCTGCTATTATGGGTCTCAATTTGAGGTCATTAGGATTAGGGACTTTAATTATTTTGTCTGTAGCTATCTTGCATGCGTTGCTTATTTTTTCACTTTTGTGGATCTTAGGTATACCGTAGAATTGGCTAGTTTTACTTGTGAAATTGGTCATATAATCATATTCTTTGTCGGTGAGCCCTGCTTTGTATGGGTTTAATATGGATTTTAGTTCCCTCATTATTTTTTGTTGACTGTAGGTTTGTGCCTTTTCATAGTATGTTGTGTCTTCCAGCATAGAAAGTACCAAAGTTATGTAAAATGTCGTATCCATTAAGACAACAGCACTCCCTTTATCGGCCTCTTTTTGTTATTGTTTTATCTAGTTTTAATTTGTTCAACTCAGCCCATTCTTTTTTGCTGAAGTTTGGTTTGTGTTTTTGTTTGTGCATATGTTGATATGGGTAATTTGATATGTGGTCACAGAAATCATCAAGTGTTTTATTCTTACCTTTCGAGGGGGTGTAGTTACTCCTATTTCTGGCTAACGATTCGTCCTCGTTGTATTTATCGTATAGCTCCTCAGTAAGTCTTAATTTTCTGCAGAATTCTGCGATGTCTTCTTTCATTTCATTGTAGTTGGGGTGTTGTGGGGTGGGTGTAAACTTGAGTCCTTTGGAAAGTATGTTTATTTGGTTTGCTGTTAGTTCCTTGTGAGTTAGATTAATAATTTTTATTACTTTTGGTTCCTCCTGCTTGTTTGGTGCTATCTTGTGTCTCTGTGTTTGCGTATTGGGTCTAAAAAATGAATGCGGTGGTTGGGACGGTAGCTAGTATATAGTTGTTCTTTGTTGATTAGGGGTCTCCTGTTGTGATTTATGGTGTGTGTTCTTGGAGCAGTATTGAGGAGAGCATCCCGATATCCCATATTCGGGTGTGGTGTTCTAGGAGGCCTTCGTTGGTAATCATTGCAAGTGGTGTGGTTTGTTGTTGCATGGTTGTTTAACCGGTAATGGGACGAAGATTTCGTTGGTAACTCCTTGGGTGGGGATGAGGTTGCAGTGTCTATGCTGTGGGTGTTGATTTATCCTTTCTCTGCTTGAAGGGGGTATTCCTGATATTGTATCGCTGGCTGCTTACAGAGTTAGGTTAGGTCCTGTATTCTTTTTTTGATAGTAGTGAAGGTTCCGATTTTTAGACAGGTGTGTATCGGTGTTTGGGTGTTGTTTTGGTTTTCTTATTTTCTGGAAAGGGTTGTTGGAGGCGTGCTCTGTTTGAAAGACGGCTTCATAGTCTGAGAACCAAGTGGCGCTTTTCTCCCAGCGTGGGAGAGATTTTAGTTCTTCTTTTTCACAGTCCTCTTTCCATAGTTTGGAGAACTTCTCTTGATCTGGGCCTTGGGTCATTTTGCGAATTTCTTCGTTGATATCTTCATCGGTGGATTTTATTTTATCCTCATTCGTTTGGGCCCTCAATTTCAGAAGTTCTATTTCCATTTTCATTTTTTCCAGTGCCATTCTCTCCCTGAGGTGTCTTTGTGTTTCAGGTTCTTCTGTAATAGCTTTGAACTGGAATTTACGTGGGAGGATTAACGGGGTCCGGTTGAGCCATTTTTCGTATATATCCGCTTTGTTGTTGTTTTGGATCATCTTCCAAAAGGCGAACTTTCTATCTCTGAGTAATTTGTTCCATTGTGGTATTATGTGGTGTTTCATTTGGTATGTTGTTAGAGTATTGATCCCATATATTGACGCGTTTGGAGGTCCTTGGTTAGCGTTGTTAGAGAAAAATGTTCTAATTGTTTCGCATAAGTTTCCAAGGTTTTCGACAATTTCGGAGGTTGTATTTTTCGTATCTGTTTCTTCATTGTTCTCTCGATTGGGTTGAAGTGTCGAGTCGAATTTGTTCAAAAAAGTTGACAAATTTGTGTTGATTTTCTTGAGTTCTTTCAGTATTTCTTCGTTTATGGAGGTGATTGTGTCTGTTTTTGTCGGCATTTTCTGTATCTCGTGTGGGTTAATGATATGTATAAGGGTGAAAAGGAACACACGAGTTGATATATATGAAAAAACAAGTAAAAAATAGAAAATGCTAAAATAATTTTATAGTGAACATTTCAGTACCGGTTTCGGTCATTTTGAGACCTTTTCAACTGTAACGATTAAATAATTAAATTTAGAAAAATTAGAAGAAAAGTTTTTTTAAAAGATATTTCTATAGTAGTGTTCAGATTTAAGTGGCATTCTGCCTTTCTCTGACTCCCTTGTTTGCACTTGTGTGTTCGAGGTAGTTGTGAGTTCTTGGTAAGGTAGTAGAGGGAAGGCTGGTGAGGAAAGGGGGGTGGGAGAATCTGGGAGTGCCCTGATGGTCGTATTTTGAATGGTCAGTGGCGGCTGGCAGTCTCAGTTCAATTCAGGAGAATATTTATATTGACAGGCTTGTTTATAGAATTAGCGTAGGTGTTATACTAAAAAACATTAGTGACAAACTTAAGGGGTAGGGGGGGGAGAAGAAGAAGAAGAAGAAGAAGAAGAAGGAGAAGGAGAAGATGATGGTGATGATGATTATGACGACGATGATGATGATAACGATGATGATGAAGAAGAAGAAGAAGAGGAAGGAGGAGAAGGAGAAGATGGTGGTGATGATGGTGGCGATGATGATGACGCCGATGATGATGATAACGATGATGATGAAGAAGAAGAGGAAGAAGAAGAAGAAGAAGAAGAAAGAAACAGAGAAGGGAGAATATGAATGGGTGTAAATATAGCTATGAAGGGGCTGATTAGTAATGGATTCTATGGAGTGTAGTATTTGTGTGTGTATATATATTTTTTTCTTTTATTCTAAAGTTGAGGTATATTAATTGTTTGTCGTAGACCCGTTAAGAAGTGGCTTGTATTTTGTAATAAAGAGATTTTCTTTACTTATTCTTTGTCTCGAGGTTGTATCGTCCCTAATTGGTAGAGGGGGAAAATTCTGAAGTTTGGTGTTTTTTTGTTGGCGCAAGTATCTATGTGTTGGCTAAAAGCTATTTTTCTGTTTTGGGGAATTTTTATCTGGGATCTGTGCAGGGCCATTCGTTTACGCAAACCATTTTTTGTTTGGCCTATGTACTGCTCTTGACACCCGGAGCAGGTTAGTGAGTATATTAGGTTCTCCGAAGCACATGTGAAGTTGCTTTTCACTGAAAACCGTTGTCCCTGTTTGAAGGAGAACTCAGAACCCTCGATTAGATAGTCGCATATCCCGCAATTGGGTCTTCCACATTTTTTTACTGTCGGCTTCTGTGTTGAAGAGTGAATTCGGGCTTGTGTAAGGAGACTTTTCATGGATCTAGGCTGTCTTTTGCTTTTTATGATCGTGTGTGTTTGGAGGATTGTGTTCATTCTGTGGTCTTTTTTTAGGAGGGGTATGTTATATATATAAGGTTGAGTGAAAATTAAGCAACATTTTGAAACATGAAATGCGAAAATTTTATTCATCAAAGTAAGTACCACTACATTGACAAGTTTTTTTTTTTATTCCGGTAACATAAAAATCTGGATTCCTGGAGCTGATGAACACTTTGAACGCACTTTCAGCATCGGTTTCATTTTTGAACTCATTCTTTCCCAAGAAACTATGAAGGTGCTTGAAAAACTGGTAGTCGGTAGGAGAAAGAACTGGGGAATAAGCTTGGTGGGGAAGAACTTCGTAGCCAAGTTCTCTCAACTTCTGGAGCGTCATTAGTGAAACGTGTTGTCGAGCATTGTCATGAAGAATAATTGGTCCTCTTCTGCTGACCAGTCTGGGACGGAGGGCTAGCGGTTTTTAGGTCCATTTTGGCAATTTCCTGGCAATGTTTCTGCAGTGATGGTTTTTCCGGGTTTAAAAAAGTTACATTGGATGAGTACAGCACTACACCACCAAACAGTCACCATAACATTCTTTTTGAAAAGCTCGGGTTTAAGGAAGGTTTTCGGTGCTTCATTTTGGTCCAACCAATGCAAAGAACGTTTTTTTTTTATTATTATCCACTTTTCATCGCAATGTACAATGCGGTCGAGAAATGGATCGGTCTGGTTACAGAAAAGAAGTGGATGGAAGCACTCCGTCGGTTACGACGACGAGGTTCCGGTTGATCCGAATCAACGGAACAGCCTGCTCGTGAAATTAACGTGTAAGTGGCTGAGCACTCCACAGACACGTGTACTCTTAACGTAGTTCTCGGGGATATTCAGCGTGACACAGAGAGTGACAAGGCCGGCCCTTTGAAATACAAGGTACAACAGAAACAGGAAGTAAGAGTGAGAGAAAGTTGTAGTGAAAGTGTACAGCAGGGATCACCACCATCCCCTGCCGGGGCCTCGGGGAGCTTTAGGTGTTTTCGCTCAATAAACACTCACAACGCCCGGTCTGGGAATCGAAACCGCGATCCTATGACCGCGAGTCCGCTGCCCTAACCACCGGGTCATTGCGCCTCCACACAGAAAAGAAGTAATGAGCAAAGTTCATACCTGCGCATTTTCTGATTTTCATTCAAACCCATTTGTAGAGATTTTTTAATTTTCCGATCGCATGCAACTAGTTGCATGCAGTTTTATGGCTAATTTGAAGTTCTTTTGTCTGTTCTCGAGTGGTTTTACGTGGATCTTTATCTATGACGGTTTTTAATTGAACGTCAGCGATGACAGATGGCCGTCCACTATGCTCACGATCTTTAAGGCTCAAGTCTCTACTGCGAAATCGTTAAAACCGTTCTTGAGCTGACCTCTCACTGGTCATTTCCTCACCTAAAGTTCCATTGATATCACGCGCAGTTTGAAGTCGAATAGCAATATTGCTCCAATATCGCGCTCTGACAGTTCCATTTTTAGATGATTGTAACAACGGCGAAATCGACGTTAATTTATTGATGCATTTCGCAAATCTGTCTTTATTATGAGACAGTTTGCAAAAAATGCTTTAAAAAAATTCAAAACTCTGCAAAAATCCGGTACAAATTCTTCATGGTTCAATACATTGCTAACTTTTAATTAACCTGATGTGTGTGTGTTTGTGTGTGTGTGTGTGTGTGTGTGAGTGTATGAGTGTGTGTGTGCGTGTATGAGTGTGTGTGTGCGTGTGTGTGCCAGTGCTTGTCCCCAAACCATTGCTTGACAACCAATGGTGGTTTGTTTATGTCCCCCTAACTTAGCGGTTCTGCAAAACAGACCGACAGAATAAGTACTAGGTTCACAAAAAATAAGCCCGGGATTGATTTCTACGTCTAAAAACCTATAAGGTGGTGTTCCAGCATGGCCGTAGTCAAGGGACTGAATCGTGTATAAGAAGAATAAAATAAGGAATATATAGGTACAGGTGTGGCTGTGTGGTAAGAAGCTTGCTTCCCAACCTCATGTCTCTGAGTTCAGTCCCACTGCGTGACACCTTATGTATATATATAACATACATATAATATATAACATACACACACATACACACACACACACACACACACATATATATATATATATATATATAAAACATACATATAAGAGTGATGACCACCAAGTGGACATCCATATGCTAGAAGTTGCCCCTATGGTCGACTTCTAGCATATGGATGTCCACTTAGTGGTCATCCTTCTTATATATATGTAATATAATTTTTCTGAATCTTCAGAGTTTTCTATATGCTAGACCACTGGTTTTAAATTGATATTAATCAAATTAATATTCAATTTTTCACCCTTATTATTTAAATTTATATATATATATATATATATAATATATATATATATATATATATATATATACTTCTATATATTTTGTGTCTATATATATGTAAAGATTTATGTGTCTGTGTTTGTCACCCCACCATCGCTTGACATCCGATGTTGATATATTTACGCCCTGTAGCGGTTCGGCAAACGTAACCGATAGAGTAAGTACTAGGCTTACAAAGAATAATCCTGGGATCGATTTCTTCGACTAAAGATGCTGCTCCAGCATGGCCACCCTCTCGATCTATACCTTTCGTTTTTCTCTTTCCTTCATATTTTCGTTACCTGTTCCTCCCCTCTTTCTTTCATATATTCCCATTCCTCTCTCATCCCTATCATATCTTCCCCTTTTCCCACTTCCCTCTCCCTTCCTTTGTCTCTCTCTACATCTACCTCTCTCCCTCTCTGTTTCATTACTTCCTCTTTGTCTCTCCTCTCCCTCACTCTGTCTCTCCCTCCCTTTTATATCCTCCTCCTTTTTCCACTTCTCTCCCCCTTCCTTAGTCTCTCCCTACATCTAATCCTTCCCCTCTCATCTCACCCTCTTCCTCATATACTTGTCATTTCTACTCATCTTCTCACTCCGTTTCTTCCTTTCCCTCACATCCTTCATTCTTTCCTCTCTCTTCCTCACTCTCTTTCTCTTCCCCTCTTTCTCTTCCCCTCTTTCTCTTCCCCTCTTTCTCTTCCCATCCTCTCCCTCCTTCTGTCTCGCTATCGCTACATACCATCTCTCTCTTCATATCACCTCTCTTTTCTTCATATATCCCTCTCTCTTTCCCTCTCTCTCCCTCTGTCTTTCTTCCTCTCTACCTTCCTCTGTCTCTCTCACTCCCTTTCTACCCTGTCCCCCCCTCTATGTTTGGAAAACGAAGATGGCACCAAAGAGGGAGAACAATAATTGAATCTTCTCTTGCGAGCATAGGCGATTACTAGCGGCGATCCGCCAAACAATATCATCACTGCTGCACTGATGAACAATGGCTTCTGTAGAACCATTGAGCAGATAGAACTGAAAAAACCGAATTCATCTGATCCTATGCCCTTATCAGACCACACATTAACACTCTTGATGTCATCATGGAAAACTACTGTGGCAAGGCTAATAAGGATAAGGAAAACGAAGCAAAAACCAGAAGTCTCTTTGATCCAGTGGTTCCTCAAAAGAATGGATCCTCCACTCTTCTGAACAACCAGGCTGATAAGGATAGGGAAGCTTAGGAACCAGAAATCCCTCTGTGCCTGTGGTCCTACAAAGGAACGGAGTCCTCACCCCATTGGACAACCAGAAGGATGCAAGTTCTACCACACGAAAAGGAAGGAAAGAACACGAGCATAAATATAAATAAGGAAAGGGAGAAAAAAGGAAAAGGAAAACATTAAATAACTAGAGTCAAAACCCCAAACCATCAAGCAAACAATAGAAAACTCAAATATGGAGGCTCCAATGGAATCCGAAACCCTAGAAGAGTGAATCAAGGACATGCAGATGTTGGCATGGGGAAGACGGTACAAACAGCCGGTATGTTCACTTGACAGCCTGCCAAAACTACAGGGGCCTTAAGGAAAAATACTTCCTTTGAGGAAAGGCATCAACCGTCTCCACAGAAAAAAATATACAAATGCAGTGCGCTCCCCAGATGTTATACGTAAGGCAGAAGCAGAACAAGAGCCTTTTTTGTGCATGGCGCAAATGATTGTGCAGCAGCTAACCTAGCTACATCAAGCGCAAACAAGGAACCTTGACCACCATTGCGCAAGACCATCATAATCAACAGGCCCGGGATGGCCTCCCCTAATGCCTGCATAGTTGTGACGCCAATATTTTTTATAAATATTGGGAGCCTGTTGCATAACAACAACAAAAGCAAAAGTTTTCCCTGGGAGACCTTGCTGCATGCAATCAAGCCCTATGCATAGCACTCATGGAAACTCATCTGAGCCCTTATATAGAGGATGCAAAAGTACATGTAAAAAAACATACTATACTGCGAACAAACAGAAGGGAAATGAGCCATGGTGGAGTTGGTGTATGAAGACCTCACACCACAGGTCTTACTGTCATACTCAAATTCAGTATATGACACTCTAATTGTATGCATAAGACAACACAATATAGTCATATACAATACATATCGCCCATCGGATGCTCCAAACCACATAGGTAAGTTTGAAGATTGCCTCACAAGAATTAAAGAAATCCTCATGAAACTGGAACACCACGTAAGCGTATTTCTTATGGGTGATTTCAACTTTCCCAGTGTCAAATAGCTCGAAGGTCTCATGCTGCCTGACCCAGTTCTTACAGCACTATGATTGTGTGTTAAGGCAGTCACTCAACAACTCAAATGTGGACTTAATATACCTTGACTTTTCAAAAGCTTTTGATAAAGGGGATCATGGTATGATATGCCACAAACTACGTGATCTACGCATATCTGGAAAACTTGGGGAGTGGTTACATGACTTTCTGATAGATAGAAGTCAGGCAGTAGTGGCCAATGGATCCACTTCAATGAAAATACAAATAGCAAGCGGTGTTTCACAGGGCAGTCTTGGGAACATTGCTTTTCATTGTGGCCCTCTCAGATATGCCTGCTACTGCCCGGATTGAAATCCTTGCTTGCTACGCAGATGATACGAAAGTATCGCAGAAAATACAGAACCCAAGCAAATTTGCACACCTGCAGTAGGAATTTGACTCAATTTACAGATGGGTTGAGGATGATTAGATTCAGTTTAATGCTGAAAAGTTCCAAGCCCCGCGCTACCAGCGTCCAAAACTGAATATAAAACTTACAGGTTACACTGGTCCACATGGGATTACAATCCCAGAACCTAAATCAGAGAGGGTATGGACATGTGCGATGATACCTCTTTCCAATTGCACATTACCAGGATGGCAACAAAGTGCAGACGACTGGCTGGCTGGATCTTGAGAACATTCAGAACCAGAGAGAAGGAAATCATGATGGTACTCTGGAGGACATTCGTCCTCAGCCGCTTGGATTACTGCTCCCAGCTATGGTCACCCACATCGTCTCATTGCGATAGCCCAGCTACTGGGAAAGGCTGAAGCAGCTAAGACTCTACTCCCTGGAGCGAAGGCGGGAGAGGTATGCAGTAATATACATCTGGAAGATCCTGGAAGAAATTGTGTCAAAGTTTGACATTGAAAGCTACACAAATGCCAGAACGGGTCGACATTGCACATTACCAAAGATCCCAACAATGCCATCGCACATCAGGACCAGTTGCTGCAACAGCCTGGGTTTCAGGAGCCCGTAGCTTTTTAATATCACCCCAATGAGCTTGAGAGACCTACGCAAAGTTGATGTAGGTGCTTTCAACTCAAAACTGGACCTCTTCTTGTCGAAAGTCCCAGATGAACCTACCTCACGACACGAGGTGCAAATGAGGGTAGCGACATCAAACTCTCTTATTCACCAAATTCCACATATTAGAGAGCGGTATCCCAGCATGGCCACAGCTCTGAGTTGAAACTAGAATATAATATAACGGGCTGATGCATTGTGCTCTTGATCAAAACAGTTAGTCTCCCGTTTCTCCGTGATTTTTTCGTGAATCCTTTTAGACAACGTCGATTTGAGATATTTGATCAATATAAACAAATATTAATGACTTGTAAGCCCACAGCATTTCGTTATGCAACCATAATATGCTACAAAGCATATTAAACGTTTTATAAGTCAATATCATGTACTACTGTGCTAGTTGTGCACTGAAATCACGTGTTTAGGTCATCGCTACAGATTTTCTATTGAAATTATAGGCGGAACAAATTTTTTACGACGTTTTGTATCTGAGAAGTCAGATGTAAAAAAACCAATGAGATTCGAAGATGAGAAAATGGTTAATGAGCATATATGCCCAGCACCCATCTAAGCTATTAATCATCTTCGGATTCTTTGCTTAAATAGCCACTAAATTTAGCGGTGTAACATTATTGTGTATACCAATTTACATATTAAACACATTCCTGGGAGCTGGTACGTAAATATTAGTGACTTGTAGGGACACCGTTTTTCACTATGCAACCATAATATACTACAAATTAGTCAATGCTGTGTTCTAATGTGTTACCAGTGCTATTAAATCATTTATTAAAGTTGTTTCTACAGATTTCCTAAAGAAATTATAGTCAACAGTGTGATCGAAGAGGCAAAATGGGTAACTAGTGTAGATGCCATATTTCAGGAGTTCTTGTTACTCATCAGCACCAGTCCTATCCATTAATTATTCATTAACTAGTTGTTTAAATACCTTCTACATATAGCGGAGTAACATTGGTTTCGATACTGTCTATGAGCAACGAAAAAAAACTTTCAAGTCTTTTTCGCTATATACGACTGAAAATAACTACTAGTGGTGTCTGGTAATTCATCCTGGGTCGCGCTGACGTCGCGTTCTTTCAACCTGACGTCTTGTACTTTCAACCTAATAACTTTGAAGTTCTGTTGTGTCTGGGGAAAAAACATGAAAATAAAAATAAGAAATAAGTGGAAATTTTACCGGTGAGTGTGTTAAATAATAAGTCACAAAAAGAAAATGACTATCCCCAGACACAACAGAATATGCTTCAACACACGAACTCATATAAAGAATCTTGCAAACCAAATCCCCAAACGAAACTTTGAAGTTCCTTTTAATCTCCGGTCTCATTTGCTTGTGAGCTTGAGACAGACATTTTTAGGTAATTCTAGCAACACGAAGCATGGCAAAAATAAAGGAAGTAATGCTTCAAACACACTAAGCGTGTCAACACACATATATGATTTTATACATATACATACATATATACATAAATGTGTGTGTGTGTCTGTGTGTGCGTGTGCGTGTTTGTGTGTGCATAAAAGAAATTAAAATGACAAAGGAATAAGAAATCATATGATGAACATCATTAGCTTACTGTTTATTTTGTTGCGAGATGTGATGCATTTATAGTAGAACACTTGTGTATCACCCTATAGATTCATCGGAGCTTCAAACACGAAACGCAGTTTCGTTTGGCAAAACATTTACATTCACAAATGTAATTGCTTTCACATATAAAACTGCACTCATTCAACTATGAGTGCATTGCATCTTAAAAGCAGAAACAGCTGCAAGCTAATGAAATTTATTGCATAATTTCTTTCTCCTTTGTCACTGTAATTTTTCATTATTGCTCAATATTCGACGGACGCATTGTTCCACCGCATATGTATATCGAATTCTAACACCGGGTTATTAGAGTCACTATCTCCAAGCGAAATGATAATAATAATAATAATAATAATAATAATAATGATAATGATAATAATAATAATAATAATAATAATGATAATAATAATAATAATAATAATAATAATAATGATGATAATAATGATAATAATAATAATAATAATAATAATAATAATAATAATAATAATAATAATAATGATAATAAAAATAAAACTACTGAATAATAATAATAATAATGATAATAATAATAATAATAATAATAATAATAATATAATAATAATAATGATGATAAAATAATAATAATAATATCAATAATGTTTACATATATGCTATATGTAATATGTGTGTATGTGTGCACGCCTACAAATATCTGCGTGCATATATATTATATCAAATATATCTGCTGTATTTTGTTTCTGGCTTTGTGTTTGATACTTCCGGCATAATTTCCCTTTTCCATCATTACATAACTAGTGGTGTGAAATGATGTAGTTTTTTTGTATCAAAGAAAAGTATTTCTTTCATCTGTTTTATTCCCATTTATAACAAATTGAATGCTATCATTCCTAAAAGGAAAGAACGAAAATATTTTGAAAACGACTTCAGCAGAGCTTGAAAAAAAGAAATACAACAGAAGCAATGCAAAGAGCAATAAATAAGTAAAGCGCATTGCTTTAACGTAAGTAGGAATGAGTTCCTAATTGTGTGCAGACGCACAGATATACTCGCAAACTCACAACAAACACGCATCTGAAGAATGATTTGATGGGAGACAGAATTCAATAGCTTTCTTGAGTTTAAATCCTATTGTGGTATTTCGAAAGTTCAATGTCCTACTATGTCTTGAATTTTCATAGCGGGGCTCTGACTCTACCCGCCGTGAGGCATTGTGAACTTTGCATTACACATGATAGTAAATACGTAATCTCTGTCTGTATGGCTGACTCTTTTTCTCCCTCTCTCGCCTTTCTATGTCTCTATCGATACATAAATGTGTGTGTGTGTATGTATAGTTATGGTATATTAGGTGTATATGTATATATACATACACACACAAACACATACATGTATATATATATATATATATATATATATATATATATGTGTGTGTGTGTGGTGTGTGTGTGTGTGTGTAATTATGTATGTATGTATATACGAGGTCTGATCAATAGGTATCCGGACCGTTGCCATAGAAACGGAACTAAAGCACGTAATATGAAGCCAGCAGCTAGGCAAAGATTGACCTTGTTTTCTGCTGTACATGCGCACTTAGCTTTAACGTTCTAGCTCACTTCCGCTAGACAGTGCTTGGAAGGAAGGTGTGTAGCGTGTGACCATCGCATTGACTATGACAGAGAAAGCTGTCAGTGCGATACCTGCTCAGAGGCCTACGCAAAGTTGCAGAAAGTGGATGGAGGGGAATGTATGAGCTGCACGGAGAGGAATGGTTCAGACGTTTACAAGTTGATCGAAAAAATGTCGATGTGGACGAATATTCAGGGAGACCCGCAACCAGAAGAAATTAGAAAAACATCGCAGATGTGTGTGTAGCTGTAAGGAGAAATCGTCGAGTCAACCTCCGTGAGTTATCAGAGGATGTGCAGATTAGTTACGGTTCAGTTCAGTCTATTATCACTGAAGATTTGGGTTTGAGATGCGTGTCTGTCAAGTTTGTGCCAAAGCTGCCTTTCGCTGACCAAGAAGACACTCGCGTTTCAGATGCACAACATTTCCTTGATTGTTCCGAGAATGAGAAAAACTTTTCGAAAACTTGGCGTAGATCTCTGAGCAGGTATCACCAAGCTTTTGGCAAAATTTGGTGCAAATTCTCTGCTCAACTTCCACTGTCATGATCAATGCGACGATCACACGCTACACTCCTTCTTTCCAAGCAATGCATACATACATACATACATACATACATACATACATACATACATACATACATACTACATACATACATACATGTGTCTGTGTGCTTCTCTATATGAGTGTATCATTGGATATATACAGATGTGTGTATGTGTTTTTGTGTATGTATGTATGTATGTATGTATCTATGTATCTATGTATGTATGTATGTATGTATGTATGTGTGTGTGTATGTTTGTAACTAAACAGCCTTTTCTATAGACTGAATAACAAACTCAAACATATCAGTGTGAAAACTGCTTCTAGCAGAGTCACTTGTTGCAAACACCTAATAACTCATAAACATATTATATAGAGGGCATTATTACACATAAATGCCACACGCTAGGAGGGACTCAAAGTCAAAACTACTAAAATAAATAAACATATCGTACCGAATGCAGTTCTCGAAGCAAGACATTTAAAAACAGAATTCAGCTGAATATCACCTGTATAATATAAATAATATAATATAAATAAATAATACAAATAAATATATTCAAGTGAAAAAATTAGTGGATTTTTTTTCTCTTATGAGGTTTTTCACGCTAACTACTTGATAAATTCTTTTGAAGATTTTATCCTATTTTTAAATGTCTTGCTTCGAGAATTGCATTCGGTACGATATGTTTATTTATTTTAGTAGTTTTGACTTTGAGTCCCTCCTAGCGTGTGGCATTTATGTGTAATAATGCCCTCTATATAATATGTATATATATGTATATATATATATGTATATATATATATATTATATATATATATATACATATTCTTATTCGTTTATTCTTTTAATTGTTTCAGTTATTTGTCTGCAACCATGATCGAGCACCACCTTTATTCGAGCAAATCGACTCCAGGATTTATTCTTTGTAAGCCTAATGCTTATTCTATCGGTTTCTTTTGCCGAGCAGCTAAGTTACGGGGACGTAAACACACCAGCATCGGTTGTCAAGTGATGCTGGATGAACAAACACAGACACACAAGCATATACACACGCATACATATAAACATACATATATACGACGGGCTTCTTTCAATTTCCGTCTACCGAATCCACTCACAAGGCTTTGGTCGGTCCGTGGCTATAGTAAAAGACACTTGCTCAAGGTGCCACGCAGTGGCACTGAACCCGGAACCATGTGGTTGTTAAGCAAGCTACTTACCACATAGCCACTCCTGTGCCTAAACACACATTATATAAGTTCAAATAAATATTACAAACTTCAATAAAGGATAATAAAGTCCAATGAAAATGCTGGTTTGTTACCTATTTAAAAAGTGTTGAAAATTACAATTAACGTTCAGCTGTAAGGTAACTAAATAAACCGTGCTTTACATATAATTTAAGAAGATAAGAAAATAGAGAGATAATTTATAATTATTTATCAATGAAAGAATTAGACAACATCTCTGGAAGCTGTTTCTATTCCAGACCTTAATAAGTTAATTACTATAATTAAAACCATTTAAAAGTCGAATCTCATCAGAGTTGGCTAAAGATATACAATTAGGTATTCTTTTTCCTGCTTGTTCAGTATACGGCTCCAAACCGTTAACTGATAAAAGTTGTACATAAAGAACATGGTATAAACCTTACAAAGGGGAGGAAGGTAGTATATTTATTGGAGTTAGAATAAAAGTAAGAATAGACCACCTACCAAACCCAATTAATGAAGAGGCAATATTGGTTTCCTTCGATTTTATCAATCTTTACACCAACATCCTACATGTCTATGGAATAAAGGCAATCAAATTCTTGTTGAAAAAAGAACCCCCGAAGTAGCCCCGGAATGCATAAATCAGATCTTTATTATTGAATCTTAAAATTTATACTTCAGAACAATTATTTCCTATTTGATGACACATACTATCGTCATAAATGCGGAATTGCGATGGGAAAGAAAGGAGCCCCTGTTCTTGCGAACCTGATAATGGGTTTTTTGAATTCGTCATATATGAAGTGTCACTTCAAAAATATTGTTATCCATTTCACCATTGCATAAGAGAAAGCTGGAAAAGAAACATGGATGACTGTTTTATCATTTGGAAGGAGACCACTGACAAACATTTGGACTTAAAATCAACACTAAATGATATAATATTCAATTCACAATGGGATATAACAAAGAACAGCTCCCAGTTTTGGATATCAGAATAAAAAAAGTCAACAACCAAATTATAACAAATTATAAACCAACGGACTCGAAACAATATCTCCTATTTAGTTTATGCCACCCGAAACACATCAAAATAAGTATTCCCTTTAATTTGGCAAAAAAGATTTGCACAATAGAGTCTGATAGAACTACTCAGGACCTTCGTCTTCAAGACCTCAAAACAACACTTACTGAAAGACAATATCCATCCTCACTTATAGACGATGGCATTAAGCTTATACCAAGAAATTAGACATAAAAACACCAAGAACAACATAGCATAACACCACATCTCATCTCAAAACACTACTGTATGTATCAACCCTCAACCCTAGAAACAATGAGGCATACAAAACTATTGTGCAAAATCTCCCAAAAAGAGACCCAAAAATGAACAACATCCTGAAAACACATAAACTCACCAAAAGCAAAATTCAACAAAATCGCTAAAGAGACTTCTAACAAATGCAAAGCTTTACACAACAACCACGAAGCCAACGGTTAAAAACTGTGAACGCCCAAACTGTGGAACATGCCTCAACCTATTTGAAGGCTGAGATTCTTTTTCAAATAAGGAGAGAGGTTCACACTAAAACCAACTTCACTTGTGCCTCTGAGAACCTAATTTACGTAATAACCTGTTCAGGTTGTGGAGATCACTACATATGATAGTGGAGTATGACTCTGAGATGGAGAACTACTATACATAAAGAGCAGATCTAGTTCCCGCAAAACTGACAAATTCCTTTAATTGAACACATAGAAAAATGTGCAGGTAACATCAAACGATATTTCACAGTTTTCCGTTTCTACCAGTACAAAGATAGAATTTATTTAAAAGAACGTTAAAATAAAGAAAAATTTTTCATCGAAAAATACAGAACACGTCTAAATATGCACGCATAACCAAGTTTGATCTCTTTACATATTTTAATTGACGATTATATACCCATCACTGTACATATTACTCCCCACTAATCTAGTTTTCGAATTTTTGTGCATATACATACATACAAGCATACATACATACACATATACACACACACACACACACACACACATACATATATATATATATATATATATATATATATATCCCCAACTATAAGCTGAACAGTTATCTCCCCTGCGTACAATAATAAGGGGAACCCCCTTAGATTTTTCTAATTGTTGAATCATTTACTCATAAATATCATACACAACATGGACCCCAAAAGTTTCTTTTTAAGCAGATAATACTTATCTAAAAAAAATTAATATCATGAATAGCGAAAGCGAAATCGGTCGACAAACACAATACAAGATATATTAAAATTTATATTAAAATCATGTAAAGTGTGTGCATTACCTTCTTTAATTTCTGATATATATATATATATATATATATATACATAATTAATATAGATAAAATTTTTTTCGGGAAAAATTTTTTATCAATGGCCAGCATATCAAAAAATGCCTTTAAAAGTAAAATTTATACATAATTTACAAGATAAGGGCAGAAGAAAAATTCTAATGCCAAATATGCCGAAACAAAAAATTGTCGATAACCATTATAATTTATGCGTCTCGAAACAAACCGATAGAAATCTCTAAAAAATTCGTTATTACCGTATTGGTCCAATTTCGGGGTTAATTCATAATAAATTTTCCCCTCTTCAGCGGCAAATATGCGAGATATAAATGAAATACTTACTCATACCCATGGAAAAAGCAAGTACTAAGTCCCGAGCAGACTTAAGTACCCCAAATATATCCAAAATAGAAAAATCTTCGGCGCACCTCGAGACGAGTGTGATTCGAACTAGAAACTTTCACAGAGTGATAGAATCCGGAAGTGAACACTAATCTATTTATAATTAATATAAGATAAAATTTTTTCGGGAAAAAATTTTATCAATGGCCAGCATATCAAAAAATGCCTTTAAAGGTAAAATTTATACATAATTTATAAGATAAGGGCAGAAGAAAAATTCTAATGCCAAATATGCCGAAACAAAAAATTGTCGACAACCATTATAATTTATGCGTCTCGAAACAAACCGATAGAGACCAATACGGTAATAACGAATTTTTTTTAGAGATTTCTATCGGTTTGTTCCGAGACGCATAAATTATAATGGTTATCGACAATTTTTTGTTTCGGCATATTTGGCATTAGAATTTTTCTTCTGCCCTTATCTTGTAAATTATATATATATATATATATAATATATATATATATATATATATATATATAAAATATTTGTTCTAAAGTGTAAATTTATTCAGTACGTTGTTTCCTTTAAGAAATAACACTCATCCAGAAGACAACACCTAAAAGCTGCAAAACTTGGAGTCAACTTTATTTATCATTAGAATCCAAATAAACTTCTGCTGCTTATATATGAGAAGATGTGACGAAATATTTTAAACTACCAACAGGTTTTCTTTTCAAAAACTTTCGATGTGATGCTACCAGTTGTCTGAGACTTGCTCAATATACTCAGAGTTTTGTCGAAGATTCATCGCGTATCATTTGCGTGTGAAGCATAAATGAAACATTGTATCCTACGTCCGAGTAGAGTGAACAGTAGAAGTAGTTATTTTTCTAAACTTACAAAGGCACAGATTTTTAGAAGTGGCAATTTGCGCTTCCTTGAGTTTCGAAAGTACTCGTTTTTATCAATACCACTGAAGCCAATACATCACTGGTTTCAGTCTTAATAACCCAGGAGGTATGAAGGGAACAGTTGCCCTTCATGTTATTTGAACTAAAGACGTAATGAATGTACTGCCATGACTCCCAGAATTCATAGGGCCCCATACTTGGTTTCCACGACGTGTAAGTAGCAGAGATCTTAACATTCCCTCTGAACAGGACACCAGTCCATCGAAGGCTTATGCATTTACGGCTAAGTGAACTGAATGTGAAATAATGTGTTTTTCGCAAGAACAGAACGTCCTATCCGGTATGGGAATCGAAACCACGAACTTGCGTGCAACACATTAACCACTAGACAACGCCTTCATCAAACCGAAATGAGCTGAAAGAAATAATGCAAATAATTTTTCCGACACTCTCACGATTCTGGCAGCGAAATTACTATAGCGTGGCAGGTGTATAACTCGAAGCTATCTCCGCGAATTTTTAGCTAATTTTCTTAAATTTCCTGCCCACCTTGAAACGTAGCACCAACAGACATGATGCTCGTTTATTTCCATCACTGTCTCCAAACACGCCACTTTGATCATTATCAACAAGATACAGCGACAGCAACTTAAGGTTATATACATTTCTATGTTGGCGTGTACGTATGTGTGTATATACGAATTGCACGAATATACACGTGCAATATACGTATATATATATGGATATATTCACACACACATAGTTATATGCATACACACACACACACACACACACATATATATATATATATATATATATATATATATATATATATATATGAGAAGTATTTACGTAATAAGATAAAAAACCAAGGCTGTGTAGATATTAAAGCATTTATACATAGGTCTTACAGCTGTTTCTAGGATATTTATAAATTATATCCCTTCTATCTGTAAGACCTTCTGTCTATAAATGCTCTAATATCTACACACCCTAGGTTTTTTATCTTATTACGCAAAAAATTCTTATATACACACGCCGACAAAGAACCAACGTTGAACCCTTTATTCGTAAAATTACCGAATCTGGAACTTAACTATGGCCTGTCTATAGAACTTACTCAGCATTACCTGGCACCTTTGTGTCTCAATGACACAATTATCTCTTATATATATATATATCCATACATACATTCAGACAGACATAATATTTTCATACATACATACGTATTTTCATCCATACACCCATACATACACACATATATACTACATACATGTTTTCATATATACATGCAAACGTACATAATATTTCCATGTACATACATACATATATAATACATACGTACATACATACATACATACATACATACATACATACATACATACATACATACATACATACATGCATAAATGAAGAGTCAACCGCTACATACCAAATAGTATATCTTGTAAATATTTCCACCATTTCTCTCAGCAGCATATTCAGAAAGTGACAACTGGAGAGGGGCAGAGCTGCACCCAGCAATCGTCTGGCACTTATTTTAAGCTCAGTAGATTGCAGTAAGTTGGGATGAAAGGCGGAATGCGTCGTCTCCTCGCGAAATTGAAACCCCGGAAAAATGAGCCGAATACACTATCTACTTGTCCATGCCGAATACACTATCTACTAGACCATGCCCTTTCACTAATTACTTGTGTAAACTTAAACATCAGAGCAGGTAAGGAAACCTGCAATTCTCGGGTTCCTCAACTATGCCCGCTTGGAATCTTCTGTCAACGAAAAATGTAATCTACAATTGTCATGTTATAACACCACGCTCCCACAAAGCAAGGGTCTATATCGGCGGCATTGTTGTTTTCAAGCGCCGCTACCGTTTAGTGACGAACCCTTTCTCCAATCCAAATTTTAAATTACCAACCTCCTTAACAACTTATGTAACGCAACCTTAAATCTCAAAATATTCATATACCCTATCCTGGTCCATAGTAAGTGACCCCCCCCATACGACACAAAGATCGGCATGTAAAAATCATGTTTAAGAGCATTCTTAACAATTCTTCGCCTCCACGATCCCTCATTACTTAATAAATTCTCAGATGTAATATTGTCTTGTACACACAAGTTCTACTCATCATTCACACATTTGATTAAATCTATGTAATCCTATAAATATAAGTATGCATACTCTTAATTACCCTTGAACTAAGACAAGTTCGGCCTAGCAACCCACTACCTCAACAAATACTACCCTCATTATTAAACTATTCTTTCTCATACGTACCACTCGAAATTCTTTTAAACCATTACTTCCCACTTCCCTCATAACCCTCCCACTCTCTTAAGTAGTTTCCTCTCATTTCTCCTCCTTACCAAAAGTACTTAATATTACACCGAATATTACCCCACTCTTTTGGATACTAACCTGTCAACCTCTACCCCCTCCCTATTCACTTCCCTTTATTAAATTTCATACACCTCTGCATACACATGTACTCACCCTCCAGACCCAACTCAAATTCATTATCACACTAACCACTGCTATATCGACTACCAACACAGACCCCACTTTGTCCATCCCCTCTATTCCCTCTCATACCTCTCTACATACCTTAGTCATCTCCTTCAGCCACTGAACTAGTCGCCTTACTTCCCTCAAATAATGGCCGTTCCCTTTTCTCACTGCCAAGCATTAATTCTATAGCTTTCATACAAACCTATTACAATATACCACCTCTCACATACTACCTACCCCACACTCCTCTCATCCTCCTACTTTCCACCTCTAATACTACTACTCCCTACTGGCCTCTTTATTAACTCCTCACTTGTGAACTATATTTTCTACTCACACTATTCCCTACCTTAATATCTCCTCCTCATTTCCGCCCTCTAATACACTTAGCTCTCCACTTTGAATCATCCCATCTTTGAACTTTTCTCCTTTAACATCTCAAATGCAAGATCTCTTCCCTGAAGACAGAGGCTCATCTCATCCTATGATGGAATCAATCTACAAGCATTATTATGGGCCACTGAGCCCCCAGAAACAGCTGTTAGATTTTTTATTCTTTTCCTTCGCCTCTTTAATTCTGTATATCATTTGTACTCTGCATCAGTTGGACCATTTTATATGTATACATATGTACATTTTTTGTATTGCATGTATTTAATATACATTATATATATATATATGTATATATATATATATATATATATATATATATATATATATATACATACATATATATATATATACATTTATACATTTAGGCATATGTATGAATATATGTATTAATCCTTCTTTGTCTGTGTATATATATATATATAATATATATATATACATACACACACATACACACACACACACATATATATATACATACATACATACATACATACATACATACATACATACATACATACATACTACATACATACATGTATGCATGTATGTATATCTATAATACATTAAATGTCAATTTGAATCTTGCTTGCTTGTAATGTTACTCAGCTAAGCTGGCGCATAACGGGAAAATACTCCGAAAATAATCTTCATCCTGAAAGGTAAGAAACTCTTATCTTTCTATTTGACTGAGTTGACAACGAAACAATTCTTTGTTTCATAGTAAATGTTTCTATTGTCGCTTTTGTTAAACACAATATTGTAACCATTTAGAAATATTTTTAAGTGAATGTGATTTCAAAAATGTAAGTTGATTCATAGAGTAAGTATTTATATTTTAGCTTTCATTAAACAAAGAATATTTTAATGCATTTTTAAAAATTACTTTCAAGTGAATACCATTAGAAAAATTATTTTTGGCATATATGGAAAATGTTGTAAAGTGAAAATGACTTTAAAAATACAGTATTCCGTCAAATACCCGTTCGTAACGTCAGTGCATTCAACGTATCGCACCTCCAAATATTTGGCTGCCAATTCTAGTACGCCCTACTACCACGTAACAGCTTTTTGTGATAAAGGACCGGAAATACCTGTCACGTGATAGCAGGGCGTGCAAGAACTAGCACCCAAATCTTTACACGTGATTTCAATGTCAAGTTCCTTGAAAGCATACGAAATAACCTGGAAAAGAAAAAGAAATCCACGAAACAAAACTCCGTTGCTGGAAAACTCAGTTTCCCGGTGACCCAACGGGTCACGGGTGCTCTAGTCTAGTATATGTATATATATATATATATATATATATATATATATATATATATATATATATACACACACACACATGTATGTGTGTGTGCCTACCTATATTAATATATGCGCGAACAACCTATAGTAAACATAATTTTTGTTATATTTACCTTACATGTACTTGGCTATCATCAACACCTAACTCTTTTCAAGTCGCAACATTTTACCTTGAAAATGTATACATAGTACAATACATTTTCTAGGAAGAATGAAAAGAAAAACCCGATGGAATTGTGTTAACTTGAATGCCTTTACTAGAGGCTTGTTTAATTAGACATGACCGGGTTATAAGGAACAATAACGACACCGACAGCAAAAACTACCACATCAACACAACAAATTTATATCGAAGTATTCTAAACAGCTATCACCGTTGCAACATCATTACTTGTCTGCGCAGCAGTGTGTATTTAAAGTTAGAATATATGATAATTACATTCCAATATTTTGTGAGAATGTATTAACTTCTTGTTTTGAAGGAGAAGGTCAGACAAGATTATGCAATGCTGATGAAGCCAAATTAAGGCCGAAAAGCAATGCCCATAGCAGTCTCCCTTTTCCATAACAAAGACTGCAAACTAATTAAATTTTGAATTTATTCTAAATTTCTTGAAATTATCTCCTCTTGTCAATCAGAGTTGCTAAAACTTGCCTCTAGGTTTTTGGTTTCCTTCTCTGTCAGGTAAAGAAATTTAAAAATAAATTAGGTATTTATTTTCAATTATGCAAATTACTGTTAGCTACAATTGTATTATTCTCTTTGTGTATTTCCTAAATTATTTAAAACTAATAGGAAACAAGATAAAACACTTCTATGCTGCTATGGCCAAATCGAAACTAAAGTAGGGTTACAGTTCTATACATAAGAGATGAGGAATTATGTACATTATTTACATTATTCACATTTGACGGGTATTTGTCCTCATCTTGTTTGTTGTTAACACAGCGTTTCATCTGATATACCCTACAGCCTTTATCATGTGTCTTGGGGAAATTTCGAACCTGGTTTCTCATTCCTAAGGTATGTTTCGATATTATTATTATTGTTCTGTAGTTTTATTTTTATAGCGTGCTTTCACTTCACTACCGAGCGCAGCTCTGTGTGCCTTAGGTATGTGCTGTGATTTGTTGTGATGCTCTGATGGTTATTGTATGGAAAGTGTTCTGCGTAGGATGTGTGCAGTGCCTAGTAGTGCAATTTTCTGTATGTTATATGTGTTTGTAAGTCCTGGTGTTTTTGTTATGTATTTGTCTGAATATTTTTTTATCATGCCTAATGCATCTACTATGATAGGAATTGTTTCTGCTTTTAGATTCCACATTCTGGTTACCTCTATTTCCAGGTCTTTGTATTTTGAGAGTTTCTCCATTTCTTTTAGAGACACGTTGTCATCTGCCGGTATTGATACATCAATTAGAAAGCATTTTTTTTCTTCATGATCTCTGACAATTATATCTGGTCTGTTGGCCTTAATTCTCTATCTGTGTGTATCGGCATATCCCAGAGTATGGTTGCTTTCTCGTTTTCTGTGACCTTTTCTGGTGTGTGCCTATACCATCTTTTTTCTGTTGTTATTCCATAATGTTGGCATAGCTTCCAGTGTGTGTAGGTACCAACTCTGTCATGTCTGTGAATATATTCCTTCTTAACCAGGACTGGGCAGCCAGCGATAATATGATTTATTGTTTCTTGTCCATCTCCACATATTCTGCAGTTACTTGTTATATTTCTTTTCATTACATGTTTTTGGTAATTTCTGGTGGGGAGGCTTTGGTCTTGTGCTGCAATTAAAAATCCCTCTGTCTCTGCTTTGAGTCCTGAGCTTCTCAACCATTGCTGGGATTTTTCTTTGTCTATTTCTTTTGCATTTAGGTTAGTCCAGTATTTACCATGAATGGGCTTTTCTTGCCATCGTTTTATCATGGTTCGTTGCTGTTCTATTTTTAGTTTGGATTTCATTTGTTGTTTCTTCTTCTTCTTCTTCTTCTTCTTCTTCTTCTCTTCTTCTTCTTCTTCTTCTTCTTCTTCTTCTTCTTCTTCTTCTTCTTCTTCTTCTTCTTCTTCTTCTTCTTCTTCATATTTATTAGGTGGTATGATTTCTTGTTTGTATTTGTCAGCTTCCTTAAATTTTGAGAACAGTTTTTTTTGTTGCTCGTGTTTTGCCGCTATTTGTATCAGTTTTCCTTCCTTCTGAAGTAGATATTTTTGCAGTCCTATGGTGGTTATCTTATAGTAGTTTTCCAGCTGTATAAGGCCTCTACCACCTTCTATACGTTGTATATATAGTCTTTCTATGTCAGATTTTGATGATGCATCCTAGATCCTGTCATTATTTTCTTGTTTTCCTATCTATTTTGGTCAGTTCATTTAGTGTCCAGTTAAGGATATTGTAGCTGTAACTTATAACTGGACAGCTAAAGTGTTAATATCTATTATCTTGTTTTTAGCATTGAGCTCTGTTTTTAGTATTGATCTAACTCGTCTATAATATTCTTTTTTTTATTTTCTCTTTCATTTGTGTGTTGTGTCTTATCTAGTTCATGGATTCCTAAGTATTTGTAAGTTTGGCTTTGGTCTAATTCTTTTATTTCATTGGTTTTATCTAGTATGATGTTGCTACTCTTAACCAGTTTTCCTCTTTTCATGGTTACTTTGGCGCATTTTTCTAATCCAAATTTCATATCTATTTCTTTGGTAAATCCATGAACTGTCTTTAATAGTGTTTCCAGCTGTTTGTCATTTGCAGCGTATAGTTTTAGGTCATCCATATATAAAAGGTGGCTGATCGTTTTGCCGTGACATTTATATCCGCATCCAGTTCTATTTAGCATATCAGATAGAGGTGACAGTGCCAAGCAGAAAAGGAGTGGAGAGAGCGTATCTCCCTGGAATATTCCTCTTCTAATGGGGATGGCTTTGGATTTCATGAGTCCCTCTTTTGTTTGGAGCTGTAGCACTTTCTGCCATTTATTCATAGTGTGCTCTGTGAATGTTATAGTTGTTGGTGCTACTTTGTTAATGGCTAGTGTTTCGAGGATCCATGTGTGGGGGGTGCTATCAAACGCCTTTTTGTAGTCGATCCAGGCCATACTGAGGTCTTTCTTCTTTGTGGCTGTCTTCAGTTATGGCTTTATTAATCATTAGTTGATCTTTACAGCCATATGAGCCTTTGCGGCATCCTTTCTGCTCTTCTGGAAACAGGTTGTTTTCGTCCAGGTGCTTGTTCAACCTTTGCGATATCACTGCAGTAAATGCCTTGTACATTGTAGGGAGACAGGTTATTGGTCTGTAGTTTTCTGGTTTTACTGTCTCATTTGATTTGGGAATTAAGATGGTTTTCCACTTCGTGAGCCATTCAGCATTGTCTCTGGCTCTGCTAGTATGTTGTTAAATTTTCAGCCAGCTTTTTATGCATTCCTGTTAGATATTTCAACCAGAAGTTGGGGTTCTTGTCATGCCCAGGTGCCTTCCAGTCTTTGCAGTGCCTGGGTGACCTCTTCAGTTGTTATGGGGGTCCAAAGTTGCTCAGATGCTGAGTTTGTTGTTTGTTTTTTGTTGTTCGTTCGCCGACCATATTTCTCTCCAGAATTCTTCAACTTCTTCTGCCGTTGGTGCTGCAGTGATTTCTATTTTATTTTTGCCAAGTTCTTGGTAGAACTTTTTGGGGTTGGAGTTGAACTTTTTGTTTTGTTCAAAGAAGCGTTGGAGTTTCTCGTACTGGCGGATCCTTTGTGCTTTGGCAAGGATATCTTGCTTCAGCTTTTCTTTTATCTCAGGTAAATCTTTTTCTGTGATGTTATATTTGCGGAGTATTTTTGTTTTCTTTTTGTTGCTCAGTAGCGTTTATTGTCTACTGATTTCATTAAGAATTGACAGATCTTTTCTCATTCTTTGTATTTTGTTTTGGATGTTATTTATCCACAGGGTTTGTTTGGGTGGTGGTACTCCTGTTTGGATGGGTTTGAGTGAGTATCCAGCTTCTTTTGTGGCTGCAGTGGCTGCTGCGTATACTAAGTCATTTAGCTTAGTGATATCGCTTTTATTATTATTATTATTATTATTATTATTATTATTATTATTATATTATTATTATTATTATTATTATTATTATTATTATTCTATGTTTGACTTTTGCTTTACATTTGTAGAAGCTGGCTCCAAATCTCACCCAGAGACCTCAAGAGACAACAAGTTGGAAGTTCATGTTGGTGTTATGCCTAGGGTACTGTATATTTGGTTTTGTACTTAGTGTTGTACTAGTGAATGTCTAAAAGACCATACGGAAATTATGTTTGTTTTAAAACTTGAGATTACATAGAAAGTATTTTGCGTAGGATATGGGCAGTTCCCATGAGCACTATCTTTTGAATTTCTGCCATTTTGGGGTTTCCTGGTATCTGAGTTAGGTAGCAATCAGCCCCTTTTGCTATCATTCCCAGGGCACTTATGACAACAGGTATTGACAGATACGTTTATATCGATTGGGACAGTCATATCAATGAGGAGGCATGTTTTTTGGTATTATTATTATTATTATTATTATTATTATTATTATTATTATTATTATTATTATTATTATTGAGTGAGAGAGCAGTTCATGCCATCAAAGTGACACTGGGGTAAAATGTATGAAGCCCAATATACCCATCATGACTACCCGTCTGATAAGGGTACACCAGGCACATGCATCACAACTATATGTGCGCGACATGGTGATCTCATATCAAGATAAACAGCGCATCACCTTGCAGGTGGGGCCCAATTAGAATTTTCTTCAGGTTGAGTAGCCCATCCCGCTCAAAAGATCCCTGAATAAGAGTTGTTTAAGGATGTTGAAAGAACCACCCATGTTCCAGAGGTGAATTATTCAAACCCCAAAGAATCCCTCTCAACACATGGCTATGAGGCTCCCCCACTACTCTGCTCGTGATCAGAGATGCACATATCGTCAGCCATAAGGGACATGCTCAACTGGTTAAGGTCAAACAACTGACAAGCAAATCTGTGGTATTTGAGCAGAATATTTGCTGTAGCCCATCTTTTATACCAAGACAAAACAATGTACATGATAACACTTCCAATCAGTTAAGATCAAAAACCATGAGAGCTACTGCCTGGAACTGCATCAGGGCATCTTCCTCTTCTTCTTCTTCTTCTTCTTCTTCTTCTTATTATTATTATTATTATTATTATTATTATTATTATTATTATTATTATTTATTATTATTATTATTATTACTTTTTTTTTTCTTCTTTCAAATTTTCTTCCATTCTTGCTGAGTGTCTTCCCGACTCCTAGGGCAAAGAAACTCATAGTGTATATGGTAGGCCATTAACCAAACTCAGTAGTTCGTTAATTTTTTTTTTTTTTTTTAAAGTTAAATTAAAATGCATGAGCAGCAACAGTTCTCACATCGACAATGCTCTTCTCAATACGTGTGATGTACCAGTTAAGACAATCTTTTGCACTTCTTGCAGGGATGGTAAGCCAGGATCATTCTCATATAATTTTCGGTTCCCTTCTTGATCATTCCTAGTGCTCCTACGATCACTGGTATTGTAACCCCTTGAGATGCCACATTTTCTCAATTTCAATGAGTAGGTCTTTATATTTTCTGAGCTTGTCAACTCTTCGCTGAGATATTATGATCACAGGGGATGCTCATGTCGATCAATAAGCAAACTTTATTGTTTGGTCTTTCACAACAATATCTGGTTATTGGCCTTGATGGTTCGGTCTGTATGTACTGGAAAGTCCCACAGAATGGTTACATTTTCTCCTTCAGTTACAGCCTCAGGGGGTGATATACCACTTGTCGGCAGTTTTGATATTGTAATGCCGACTTATTAGCCAGTGGAGATATTGGCCAACTCTGTCATGTCTTAATTATACTCCACTGGTGCTAAGACTTACATCCAGAGATTAGGTGGTCCACTGTTTCAATCATGTCGTTGCAGAATCGGCATTTTGGGTCTGCTCCATTTTTCATCACGTTGGCCTGGTAGTTCCGGGTTGATAGGCTTTGGTCTTGAGCAGCCAGGATGAAACCTTCGCTCTCTGATTTTAGCCCTGAGCTCCGCAGCCACTGATGGGTTTGCTTCTGGTCAACATCAGCTTGTTTGCTGCGGGTCACATATTTGCCGTGCAGAGGTTTCTCCTCCCACCTATCAGCCAATTGCTCGTGCGCTTTTTTCATTGCCATCATTTTCACCTTCTTTGCAACAATAGTTGCCGCCGTACTTCCCTCGGGTTGTCAGTTTGGGTATCCTGCACGAGATCAATAGCAAATTTTTTGCTTTCCTTGATGATAGAATGAAGCTTCTTTCGTCTCTCGTGATTTTCCACGAGCTTTAGCATCCAGTCATTCGATATTTCGAGATATTTGGCCAGTCCAATTGTGGTTGTTTTGTAAGCTAATTCAAATTGGATCAGGCCTCGACCTCCTTGGGCTCTGGGAAGGTAAAGGCGATCTACGTCTGCCTTTGGGTGGTGCATCCTATTACAATCAGCAGCTTGCGTATTTTTCTATCTATATTCTTTACTTCACTCATATTCCAGTTCAACACATTGTAGCTATAAGTAACAACTGGAACTGCTAGGGAATTTATAGCTAACACCTTGTTACGTGCATTTAGTTCAGATTTCAGGACTGCACGAACTCTCCTATAACATTCCTTCCTGATTTTCTCTTTCATGCTTGCATGCTGAATACCAGAGCCTTCATTTATCCCTAAATATTTGTATGTTTGTTCTTGCTCAAGCTCTCTTATGACTGTGTCAACATCTAACACGACTGAATTTGTGGTCTTCACTTTCCCTTTCTGGAAAGTGGCCTTGGCACACTTCTCAAGTCCAAACTCCATCCCGATGTCATCGCTGAATGATTTCACGGTGCGCAATAGGCCTTCAAGTTCATTATTGTCTTTACCATAAAGTTTTAAGTCATCCATATAAAAAGATGGCTTTTTTTTTATTGGCAATTTTATACCCATACCTTGTTCTGTTTAATTCACTTGTAAGGGGTATTAGGGCTATGCAGAATATTAAAGGTGAAAGTGAGTCACCTTGAAAAATTCCACAGTTGATGTTTATATTTTCTGAGGCAAGTACTCCATTAGAGTGGTATAATTGGAGATTCGTATTCTACAACGACATATTGTGCTTCAGGAAGTTTGTAATCACAGGGGAAATTTTGAAGATGTCCAGCGATCTCAAGATCCATGGATGTGGTATACTGTCGAAGGCCTTTTTATAGTCAATCCATGCGGTGCTGAGATTTCTGCGCTTGTTGTGACAGTTCTCATGGATCATACGATTGATTAGCAGTTGATCTTTGCATCCGTAAGAGCCTCGGCGGCACCCTTTTTGTTCAATGGGGAAAATATCGTTCTTCTCCATGAATGCATATGTTTTCTCCGCCAGGATAGATGTTAGGATTTTATACGTGGTGGATAGACAGGTTATAGGCCGATAGTTTTTTGGAAGGTTGGTTTCGTTATTCTTTGGGAGTAGGTAAGTA
This sequence comes from Octopus sinensis, assembly GCF_006345805.1. NCBI lineage: Eukaryota > Metazoa > Mollusca > Cephalopoda > Octopoda > Octopodidae > Octopus > Octopus sinensis. Next base: position 173,219,221 of record NC_042998.1, read on the forward strand.
ATGCCACTTGCTAACCATTCAGGTGTTTTCTTTGGGTCTCTCATAATTCCATTGAGCAGCTGAACTAGCTTACCGTGTGCGCACGGGAGCGATGCGAGCCAGAAATTCGGCACCCTATCTTTACCGGGGGATTTCCAATTATGGGCCTTCGTGAGTGCCTTTCTTAGGTCTGCTATTGTGATGTCTTCCCATGCTTGTTGTTGTAAATTTTGGTAGGATCCTTCAGTTTGTATAATCCAGTCTGCATTTATGTTGTACGTCTTCTTGTCACTCCAAATCCTTTTCCAAAAGTTTTGAACTTCTTCCATGGGAGGGGGGTCTTTAACGGTTACTTTCTCCTTCCCTATTTCTCTGTAGAAGTTTTTGGCATTGGATGTGAACAGCTTATTTTGCTTGTAAAACTTGTTTCTCTTCTCAAATCTTCGTATTCTTTGGCTTTTGCTTGGACTTTTTGTTCAACGTTTCTTTTATTGATATCAGTTCTTCTCTTGGTGAGGATCCAAATTTTCTCTTCATCTTTCTTCCTGTTCTGGATCTTACATCATTTCCACATATTAGTTCATTTAATATTGATATTTCCCCTCTCATAAATTCAATCTCTTTTTCAATTTTACTTCTCCAGGTTTGATTTCTTCCCAGGTTTTGTTTTCTTTGTTTTTTCGGGGACATACAGCTGGTTTCAATTGCCCTAGCAGAAGCGTAAATAATTTCATTTAACTCAGTAAAATCAGGTTTTAATTCTCGTATTATTTCATTTGTTACATAGTTGCCAATTTGGATTTGTTTTTTATTTTGGTTTGTATTGAGAGTTTATGAAGCGGTTCTCTATCATTCATACTTGTATGTCTTACAACTTCAAGCGTATTCAGGATTTTCTGCCTCATTTCTGCTATAGACTCTCTGCGAGATCTTCAGTTACTGTTGTTTTTTCGTTTTCCTGGCTATCTTTAACAGGTACAATAGAATTTCTTGTATCTTCAGGCCTTTGCGTACTTTGGTCAGATGGCAGTCTTTCAATTAAGCCTCGTGGCGGGCTATACTGTTCATGTTTCTTCATTTCCTTTGTGTCTTATATTTATGTCATTTTCCGTTGCGTGCTTGATCGCGCTTATTTCACTGTCTGTGAGTCTGTTATTTCTAAAGATATCCCTCCTCACATTTGCTATTTGTTCTCGTCCAAATAGGGCCTACTGTCTTGATTCCGTGTTCTCCATATACTGTAAGAGTTTGCGGTGTGTCTCTCTTGAAATGGCCTACCTAATGCATAGTAATAAGCGTATATTACTTCTTTATACTCTTCTCGGGTCCATTTGTTCCGCTTACATTTTTCTTTCTGTGGTGGTTGTGGTGGTGAACTTGGAGGGCTCGAGTGGGGGATTCCCGTTCAAGTGACCATCCATGTCCGTATTCGGAGAAGAGTTTGTGCCAGTTGTTGACTTTTCGATCCCAGGCTGGCTCTTCCCTGGGGGACGCGCTTCCAGATTAACCATAGGACAAGCGATTTGGTATACTGATTTAGTTTTCCTTTTAGTTTCCAAAAACATTTTGGTGCTACAATAATGTTATCATTTTTTTAGCTTTGATTGGCTCGTGGGGAGACGGCCATCATTGCCGTTACAATTATAATCGTACCATTATAGCAGCCGTAGTCCTTACGTAGTCCTTATTATTATTATTATTATTATTATTATTATTATTATTATTATTATTATTATTATATTATTATTATTATTATTATTATTATTATTATTATTATTATTATTATTATTATTATTGTTATTGTTATTATTATTATTCAGGTCACTGCCTGCAATTCAACTCGGAATCTGAGGGTTAGTAACCCACGCTCTTAACCACTATGCCATATGCAGTGTTCTCGTTCATTTTAGCATGCTCTGTGAGTTTGGCTATCAACATTACACAGAAGAACATTATATTTGGCTTCCAGACGGAATTTCTCATCATAACTGCTACACAAAATCCCTAAATAAGTTTGAGAATGGACTCAGTGAAGGTGATACTTGTGATACAACTCATGTACTAAATTCGTCGTTCTGAGTAAATCGAATCTAATGGGAATAATATGATCTCAGAATATTATACTCGGTTTTCACTTCCAAACACTATTGAAATGTTGGCGCTAATTAATAGACTAATTGCACAACCAAGAACAAAGAATCGTGTGTTCAAACTTATATTCAAGAACAATGCAGAACTAAGACAACTAAATGAAAGCAAACCCTTCTGTCTTTGTTCGACTGTTTCCTTGTTGCTCTCTGAATCTATGATACCGTAACAAATCTACTAACAAGAAACCACAAATGTCCAAATTCATATTCTCAGAAATTAGTTCCCATCGACATGATTGAGAACAGATCGAAACCCATCTTCGAAAAGAAGATAGATTTAATTTTTCCGATTAGCTCAACATAAAGAAGAAACGCAAGTTTTGTTGTAGAAAAGTTTGACTGAGCTGTGTTTTTCGGTTGTTCGTTTCTGTTCATTAATTGACATGTAAGTGGCTGAGCATTTTACAGACAGATGTATAATCGCAGAATCAGCATGGCGTACCGAATGATAGGCTCTACCTTTAGAATTACAGATACAATGCACTCGGTGGGACTTCTGTACAGTTTTCACTCACAAGGTATGGTTCAATCCCAAACAATAGCATGTGACACTGGAGCGAGAAACTAAACAGCATAGCTGGATCATTGACTTCGCTTCTTAAAGTACAGTGCACTTACTGTAGAGGTTTACTGTTGGTTTTGTAATAGTATTCTCTCTGCAATCTTTAGACATGCCTAAATGATCTTTTCTTAGGGAATGGGAAAATACAATTTTCAATCCATTTGTTTGGCTTTTGATTGTATTTACAAAGCAGAAGGTATTATTCAGTGTTTCTATCTTCCAAACTTCAAGTGGTACATTATGAAAGTCAGCTGCGTTCCTGTGTTTTTTTACTACTCCAGTGAGTTCATATAATACGTTATCACTGTTTGTTCTATTGAAAACTAAAAACTAAAAAAAAAAAAGAGCGATAAAGAAAAACTTTTAGAGGATTACCGTGAATGTACTGGAAATATTTCTTCCACTTGTTTAGTCTTTGCAGTAGAATTGTCGGTTTTAGTTTGGACTTATTCGTATTTGCCATGCCAGAGAGGATTGTCAGTTTGCTGTTGTATGCACAATCAAATCCATTTTGCTTTCAAAATATTTTCAGAAATATTTGTGATCAATATAAACAATATTGTATTTAGGTACCGTAATGCATTTATGACTAGAGAAGAAATGTGTTACGTGGAGAAGGAGAAGAATTCTTTCATAGACTTTCGTAAGAGTAAAAAAAAAAATTAGAAAATACATACGTAAATTTTTTTCTTTTAATGTGTATTTTAGATCTTAACTCTAATTTTTGTAACAATATTCCCTCGATCTGAAAATATAAAAAAGAAAATATATACAAGTATGAGTGTACATAAATACATATATGCAATTACTGGAAAGAACAACAGACAGCATATTTCTAGTGGAGACAGAAGTGAGGAGGCAATATACACGACACACACACATACACACACACACACACACACACACACATATATATATATATATATATACACACATACACGCGCTCACAAATGTGTGTTGTCTATATACATACACAAATTCACACACTCACATATACGTATATACATATATATATACATACATATACATATATATATTTATTTATTTACACACACATACACATATATATATATATGTATGTATGTATGTATGTATGTATGTATGTATGTATGTATGTATGTATGTATGCATGCATGCATGTATGTATGTATATGATATTAAAAATATCCAATACAATGAAATTCCCAAATAGTGAAAACGAAAGAAAAAAAATCAATGAAATTATATGCAAACGAGAGTTTTATATATATATATATATATATATATATATATATATATATATATATATATATATATATATATTATATATATATATATATATATTTTACTTTGTATATCGGTGATAAAATTCGTTTATGAAAATTCAGAGAATGAGCTAGCTCAAATAACTCATCAGTTATTTTCTGAGGAACTAACACTGGAATGAAGAGGCTATAGTTTACGCGGAATGGTTGTGTTTAATGAAACAATTTGCGTGGATTAAGAAGTTTAGCCAGGAAAGGTTATTATTTAAATGTCCAACATCTCTTTCTTTACTTTGAGTGTAAAAGACTATCTCTCCGAATGATTTAAGCTGGAGGAAACGTTTGTATAAACGTGAACTTTAATGCAGATATTCAGTTTACGATTGGATCAACCGATGTAAGATACCTCATGTTTATTATAAATGATACAGTACAGTACAGCCGTCCACATTATTAATGAACCCGTTTACTAACGAGTAAATGTTGTCGTGAGCCGATCCTTGTCCACACCGGTATTCCTTAAGGAACTTCCGGTGTGCCCCTGCTGAATATCCATTCCCGCCTATCCGGGTCACTTGACAAAATGTGGCAGTTCAATAATTAAAGTGAGGCAGTTTTAAGCAGGAAATATCTTTTGGGTAATACAAGTAAGCCAATGTCTAGTAAATTTTTTTGTGTAACTTTTGACTATTAGTATCGTTTGGCACGTCAAATTCCAGCTTGCTCTGCTGGTATAAACATACGAGTTTACTTCATGCGCCGGTAGTATTGGCTTTGATAAATAGCGCTGATGTGTAGTGTACAATACACCCCAGCAGGCAGTTCTGTAGTATTAGTACTAACGGATTTGTTCTCTGTGATTTTGAGTGGAAAATATCGAGCAGAAAGGAAGAAGAAGAAAGAAGATGGTGGAGGGAGGGACTGAGAAAGGTGAGAGGGCGAATGAGACAGTGACAAAAAGAGAGAAAAAATGTAGTGCCATCGGGATGTTCTGTGACAAAGTCAATGCTTGTGGACCTTGTTAAGTACATGATGCATGCTAATGGGCTTATCATCAATGAACACGAGAATGTGACTTATATGTATCAAGGATATGCAGGAAGAGCAGGTGCTCTTCAACTATTCCTTATATGTAACGGCTAATAACCTCTTAAGTAGCTTTTATGTATAAGCATATATGTATATGCTTTTATGTGTGCGTTTGCGTGTATCTGTGTGTATTTGTATGTATACACTTGGGCGCTCACACACACACACATCTAGGTATATGCAAATATTTAAATGCACAAGCACATGCAAACACGCACACACACTCACATATACGTAGATAGATTAATAGATAGAGAGATTGATTGAACACAACGCGTCGCCCGGTCCAGGAATCGAAGCCACAATCATACGATCACTAAGCCACGCACCTCCATATTATATACATATCATATATATATATATATATATATAATATATATATATATATATATATATATATATATATATATTTCTCTCCTTGTTTCTTTTCTGTGTATCTTTCTGTCGAAGAGCGTAGGCTCGAAACGTAAAAGACTTGTTCTATTTCTATTCTTGAGCGCCATACTAATACCTTTGTTTGTTTGTACTCCACCTGCCTTCATCTTTTGTTTATTTTCGTAAACCTTCCCGTTATAAATATATATATATATATATATATATATATATATATATAAATATATATATATATATTATATATATAATATATATATAATATATATATATATATACATATATATATATATATACACATACATATATTATAATATATATATATATATATATATATATATATATATATGATATATATATATAATATGTATATAATATGTATGTGGAGGTGCGCGGCTTAGTGGTTAGGGCGTCAGCATCGTGATCGTATGATTGTGGTTTCGATTCCTGGACCGGGCGACGAGTTGTGTTCTTGAGCAAAACACTTCATTTCACGTTGCTCCAGTCCACTCAGCTGGCAAAAATGAGTAACGCTGCGATGGACTAGCGTCTCGTCCAGCTGGGAAACACATACACCATAGAAACCGGGAAACCGGGCCCATGAGCCTGGCTACGCTTTAAAAGGGCACATTTATTTATTTTTTTGTTATATAATATGTATATGTATGTGCATATATATTTATGATATTTATGTATATGTATATGTATGTATACATATACATTATGTACATGCATACATAGGAGTGGCTGTGTGGTAAGTAGCTTGCTTACCAACCACATGGTTCTGGGTTCAGTCCCACGGCGTGGCATCTTGGGCAAGTGTCTTCTGCTATAGCTCCAGGCCGACCAATGCCTTGTGAGTGCATTTGGTAGACGGAAACTGAAAGAAGCCTGTCGTATACATGTATCTGTATATGTATGTGTGTGTGTGTTTGTGTTTGTCCCCCTAGCATTGCTTGACAACCGATGCTGGTGTGTTTACAACCCCGTCACTTAGCGGTTCGGCAAAAGAGACCGATAGAATAAGTACTGGGCTTACAAAGAATAAGTCCCGGGGTTGATTTGCTCGACTAAAGGCGGTGCTCCAGCATGGCCTGCAGTCAAATGACTGAAACAAGTAAAAGAGTAAAAGAGTAAAGAGTATACAAATATATAAAAGGGGAGACAGAGAGGAGAGGCACATCTTTATGTCTGTGCGGGTCTCGGATATTTATCTCTATTATTAATAACCCAGTGTCTCCAATAGTTAAACAAACACACGCACACCCTCTTTAACCTCCACAGCAGATATTTCTCATTGATTTACTCGTTCTGTTTTTCTCCTAGGGAGCCAGGAAGATACAGAATCAATTAGATTTCACTCTCTCTCCCTCTCTCTCCCATTCTCTCACTCTCTTTATCTATCCTTTTCTTTTTCGCTTTTTATCCCTTCTTATATGAGAGCATTAGGCTGTATATGTAGTACATATATCAGTGTTTATGTTTCACCAACTCTCACAAAATAATGTCTCTCTCTACAACTATATTTCCTTTTTCTACATACACTCGCATACACACACTCAGTCACACACAAACAGACATACACACATTCTACATGTTCTCTCTCTCTCTCTCTTTCTCTTTCTCCCTCAGTCGTTGTCTCTACCTTTCTCACTCTATATCTCTATTTTACTCTCTCCTTCTTTCTGTTTTGTATTGTCTCATCCTACTAACGTATTTATTTATTTTCTCGCTCTCTCACACGCACTCACACACACACACACGCACACACACACAACACACACACACACACTCTCTCTCTTTTTATTTGTATTGCCTCACCTTCCTCTTCTCTCTTTTACTTTCTCTTTCTTTCTCTCTTTCTTTCTCTCATCTCATTTTCCTCACATTATTCCCACACTTCTCGCACTCTACAAGTCTCATTAAATTCTCATTAAACTAAAAAACATCAATTTTTACTGCAATCCTACCGCACCTTTTTTCCAGTTGTGTTTCTTTATTTCTTCCGTTATAGGGCTACTTCAATATCATCTGCTACAAGTTAACCAGTATATGCCATTCAGTATATTCTTCCCATCCCCCTACTACCACTTGCACCTCATCTCATTCTCCTACAATCAATCTTTCACACTACTATTATAGCTTACGCTACTATTCCTTTAATACTGATGTATGGCTATGAATACCTGGCTGTTGAGTTACAAGTTATTTGGCATTTTGTTTCACGCTCCCATTTCTAGAAAGTAAACCGCGCCAGTTATGAGGTTAAAGTCAGTTAGTGTGTGTATACTTATATATAATATATATATGATAATATATATATATATATATATATATATATATATATATATATATATATATATATATATATATATATATATATATATATTTATATATACATATATATACGTGTGCGTATATATATATATATATATATGATATATATATATATATATATATAATATATATATATATAATCTATATATATAATATAATATAATATAAATAATATATAAATATATGTATATATACATGCATATATGGGTACAGGACATTAAAAAATGTTGAACACAATGAGAAACGAAAACATAAAAACAAAAACATAGAAACAAACTTTTTTTCGAACAACGAAAAAAAAACAAGAGAAACGAGATATGCAACATAAAGAATATTCCCCTTCTTCGGTTGTCCCTGTTTCAACTATTCCACGTCTCGAAGGCAAAGACAAGAGGCGACTTCGTTGAAACAGTCCTTCCCGCAAAGCAAATTAAATTAAATTTGGGATTTTTTGCGGAGGGTGAAAATGGTAACAAGAATAAGACAGTGAGAACAAAACAGTAAAAACAAACGGTGAGGGTTTTTAAGCTGAGACGATAGAAAAATTATTCTGAATGCGAGGTAGACGAGCTTATGAAGGAGACAGAATAGCACGTTTGTTTTTCTTTCCGAAGGTTGTGGGCAGAAAGACAGATTATCTTTCGTTACGTGTCAGCGACGAGGGAGTCGAGTTACGCTAAGAAACGATGAAGTGTACCAGAGTTTTCTATTCTAGTTAAATCGTTGTCAGAGTATCCTAATAAGTGAAGTCAAGACTGATTAGATTGTAGTGGAACAACTTCTTTATAGATAGATAGATAGATAGATAGATAGTACATACATACATGCATACATACATAGGCGGAGAAATGGCTGTGTGGTAAGTAGCTTGCTTCCCAACCACATGGTTCCGGATCCAGTCCCACTGCATGGCAACATGGACAAGTGTCTTCTACTATAGCCTCGGCCCGATCAAAACCTTGTAAGTGGATTTGGTAGTTGGTATTTGGTAAACGCACCAACGTATATATATATATATATATATATATATATATATATATATATATATTTGACTCTATTGAATGCATATCACAATTATGAACTACTACATCATACTCTTTAAACATATAGCATGGACTCGCTTTACTATATATGAATTTTTTATGTTTGACTCTATTGAATATTATATATGAATTTTTTATATTTGACTCTGTTGAATATATGTCACAATTATGAACTATTACATCATACTCTTTAAACATATAGCATGAACTATCTTTTTTATATATAATTTTTTTGATAAGGTTCGTCATT
>NC_042998.1:173230764-173265764 GCF_006345805.1 Octopus sinensis
CTTAACAACGCATTGGTGGATATAATTTCTTTATTTATGAATGAACGCTACCATTGGTTTCATGTTAAGAAAATTTGGAAAATATCCTAGTGTCTTAACAATTTTTCAAGCCAGCCACAGCTTCGTTTAATCCACAGAGATTTTCGTGAATTCACGTGAATAAAACAATCAATCAATGAATCAAGGGACGTTACTCCTGGGTTGCATCTTTTGGATGTTTGTCTCCCTTGGATTTGTCTTTTGGGAAATGCGTTGTGTGGTCAATTTGTTTGCATTATTTTGTTTTTGTTCTGGGCATGGTGTTCTGATATTTGTGTGCTGATGTAGTTCATCATTGGAGCTTACTTCTGTGCGTGTAGTTTATGCGTTATGTGTGTTCAGAATTCACGTTTAGGGAAGGGGCTCTCTTGGTGGAATTGCTGTCACATATAGTGGCTCTTCTTTTAAATATGTAAGTGTAAAATGCTGCTTGTGTATGCATGGAGAGAAGGTTTCATCCTCAATGTTTAGGATGTTGTCTGTTGATTGTATAATGTTTAACTTTTCAGTAATACAGAGTTCACATTGTGTACCCCGTCCTCTGTATAATCTTCCCAATAGTAATAATTTTCCATTCTATCTGGGGGTGGATTATTACACCTTTCAATGTTCATATCATATTTGATAGGGATACTGCATGTTTTCTTTTTTATTTTTGTCTCTGAAGGACACCAGATATTGTGAATCTCCTTCCTTAAACGAGTCGCGCGTCATTCCGATATACGTCTTTGCTATTCCATTGGGGTTCATAATCTTGTCCTTGTATACGAGTTCTTTCTCGAGACATTTGTTCTTTATAGGGCAGCGGTTTGAGGATCTACAGTTGCATTGTCTTTCTAGAGTGTTTCTGGTGTGTTAATATTTATTGGGATTAAGTGTTATTGGCCATATATTGGGGAGGCAACTATAGCTAACTTTAACAGTATTTATATTGAAGATCTTGTGGTAGATATGTGAATGTGGGAAGTGGAGGTCTAGTAGTTTTAAGAATTCTCTAGCTAGTTTAGTAGCTACATTCATGCTATAAGGTGGGATACGTCACAAGATTTTCCTCTCACTGCGTCTTCTTGGTCTATTTATATTTGGTTCAATGTAGTATATGCTAGTCTTAAAGTTGGACCTTTCTATTGAGGCATTATAATATGGAGTGCCTTTTTCCAAAGTGTCTTCGTCGGCGGATTAATTGGAGATGTGCTTGCTAATGTTTTTAACCATTTGTTTAATTACTGCTGATAGGTGGGTTGTTGGAACCTATGTCTATGTACGAGGCTTTCTCGTTTGGTTTGTGGTGGAGTTTTAATTTTTCTGTGTTAAGATTCATGTTAATGTATGTGCCGGAAACTGGGAACAAAAACATTAGAAGAAAAGAATGAACAAGCAATAAATGGATAAACAAACCATACAGAAGTGGGCATACGAACATGAATAAATGTGATTCAAGCCGAGACTATTAGTGAACGGATGAGCGACAAAGACGAAACAAATAAGGGCCAGACAGAGACACAATTATGGATAACAGTGAAAGGAAAACCCTAAAGGGTTGGAAGCAGGACAACAGACAGCGAAATAGGTTGAAGTGGAGATCAGGGGAAAATACCACCGGTTGCTTAAGTGGTTGGTATGAAAAAGAAAGAAAGAGAAAATGAAAAAAGAATGACCTTGATTCATTTGTCGGTAGCAGGAAAGAAAAAAGTGAGAGGGGCAGAGAGGGAAGAGAGCTGAAAAAAGGGAAAGAAGGCAGAGAACAGATAAAAACAGAAATCGTGCGAATATAAACACTTTGTTAATAAAATCGAGGGTACGTAGCGTTCCATTGATTGATAAGTAGAAAAATATATAATAAATGCACAAAAGAACGGAAAACAAACATAGAAGGTAAGCAGCTCCACATAAGAAATCGGCCTGAGGGTCGAACGCAATTTCGCACCTTTACATACATACATATATACATACATACATACATACATACATACATACATACCTATCCAGTTAGAAATAAGAGTTAAAACAACTCTTAGCCATAAGAAAGCACTTATCCTATGACTGACAAGGGAGACAAGGTCCCTACAACATCCGGGACATAGCCAGATCACCTGTGATTTCGTAGTTGATTAATGCTCGTCAGTGGCTTTCACCCGGTTACCTAGGTTGAAGCTGGCTTGCTTGTCAGTTTATAAGAGTTATATAAGAGTTACTGATTTCATAACTAGTAAAAGTGAAAATTTGACATAATAAAGGTGGGTTATTCGCAGTTTACCATCGTAAATTAAAGCCGATAGTAAAGAATAATTGCTTAGCAAATAGTTTTCTTTTTTAAAATGCCGCTGCGTATTTTAGTACAATTGTTTAGATGTGGTGACTGCTTGGATAGGAATATATTATGCTGACGACCAAAAGCAATTATCTATTTCTCTATCTATGTATATGTCTGCCCATCTCTCTTTCTCTCTCTCTATCTGTCTATCTATCTATTTATCTATCTATCTATCTATCTATCTATCTATCTATCTATCTATCTATCTATCTATCTATCTATCTATCTATCTATCTATCTATCTATCTATCCACCTATCTAGTTATAGACACAAATAAACACAAATCTATCTATATCAAGATTCATCATTCATTTCTAAAACCAGTCTTAATGGAAACAAAGATTATTCAGTGATTTTTATTTTTCTGAGTTGCTTTCAGCTGAAAGTAGTACTTTCACGTGCAGCAATTTTCTAGATGTTTGCAAGAAAATTTTGCGCTAAAAGTTAATTTCAAAATTTTCAATTGAAATTGTAAAATGAAACTATTAAGCAGAGAGAACTCCTGCCAAATATATTACTTCTTCTTCAACTCTAGTTGCAAAAAGCGAAATGAGATTATGAAGTACAATCCAAATTCATATGATTTATATATATACATATACAGTAAACACACACATACACACATTCACACACACATATATGTATGTATGTATATATATATATATATATATATGCGTGTGTGTGTGTGCGCGTGTATACATGCACATGCTATATATTCTCAAGTGAACGTGATGCAAACACATAGAAAAAGTACTCATAGAATCGTATAGTATAATGCTGAATGTGAACATGTATTAAAACTCTTAGTTCAACTGAAAGATGCCTATCTTAGTCTACGAAGACGCTGAAGATTGATTAGTGACATTAGTGACCTCAAGTTTATAGATATTAGCTCCGGAAAATATATTAATTCTGGGACGTATATTAAAAAATATATGAAAAATTTCCTGAGCAATAAATAACAAATGATGTGTGATAATGGCTTTTGGGATGATGATGATGATGATGATGATGATGGTGGTGCTGATGACGATGAAAATAAGAATGAAATTCAGACTATGTATTTATGACTATTGGTATGTCAGGATATTGGTGATGAAGGTAAATGGTGATGACAGGTAAACTTAAGAATTAATAGGAATTCTCAGGAGGAATATATTAATGCTGATTTTATAGAAGTGAATAATAAAAATCATAGTAAAGTGAATAAGAGTTGTCGGTGCGGATGATGACAGAGAAAGTGGTAATGAAGAGAAAGACAGAGAGAGAGAGAGAGATAGAGAGAGAGAGATACAGACAGTTAGACAGAGAGGGAGGGAGGAAGAGAGAGAGGATTTTAGATTGACAGCTGGTGAACATGCTTAGTACAATATATATCAGAAAGACATACAACATAATTATTAAGCTTTCAGGGAGAAAAGACCTCTTGGCTAGTCCATCTAGCAAAGACTTGCTAAAGCCACTCACAAACATACACACACACGCCACACACACGTACATGATCTAATTACAAATTAATAAACAATATCTTGGTGACGCTGATAATAAACTATTAGCGGGGTGAATGTATTTCTAATTAAGATAGTTAGATTTCAGAAAAGGATTCTGAAAACCATACGAGTTTTACATGTATGGAATATCTCTGTTTTTCTTGGTGTTTATTCTGAAAGAACTGCATAGGTGGATTCACACGGAAATGCGAAACTTTACTGGTTACATTTGTAAAACGTGTGTGTGTGTGAGAGAGAGAGAGAGAGAGAGGGGGGAGAGAGCATGGCTTAGTGGCTAGGGTGTGATTTCAATTCCTATACGGGTGGTAGGTTCTGTTCTTGAGCAACACATTTCATCTCACGTTTCTTTGCGATCATCCCGACACCTGACGCGTGGCACAGAGTGCCCCTAGAGTGAGCTGATATGCGTCATGAACATTTGATCACTATAAACAAATGATGTGTGCGGGTCACTTGCTATCCCCGGAAATTTTGTATATATATATATATTTTGGAAGTTATTTCTTCTTAAAATGAATTACTTTGTTATTTACATGCATGCTTATTTGCAAAATTACCAAAACACCAGGCATTATTTTGCAATGGTTTTGCAAATTGAATGAATATAAAAATTAAGCTCATCTAAGAAAATTCCGTAGCAAGGCAATAAATATCTTCCCTCTCCTCCGTTATTTTCTTCACGCTATGATCTTTTTTAGCACTAGAGACCATTGTAAGGTTCGTCAGCATTTCTTGGCGTTGGATATAAAGCCTATATATTTTTTTCTTCTTTTAGGTACAGAGAAAGAACTATCTACAGACGAAGCTGAAATTGAGAGAATTTGGATAAAATTGATTAAATATCCCCTAATACACTGTCTAGTTTGCTTGCCACGTCAACTGCAGGATCGTGTGTTGAAGCAACCAAATATTTTAAACAGCCTACCTCATCTAAATTCTTTATAGCTAGTTGTGAACTAGCCTGAGTACTTCAGTATTCGCTAATGTCACTTAATGTCAGTCTTCACTGATGTCAGTTAACTAGAGTCTTCACTAATGTCTGAAAAAATCTTTCACAAATGTGTCCATTTCTGTCAACATAGCGCCTAAGAGATAAAATTTGAGACACAATTTCCATCAGAAGTTTCGTTCATTAAGATAGCGGTTTACACACTTTCGGTAATTTCCTTTTTAAATTTGGTACGATTGAATGAAATAAATCGTTATGAATAGTTCTGACAACCCTTTAAAGACACTAGCAGTTCTTAAATGATTTTGCAAGTTTTCCATCAAAATCATCACGCACAATACTAATGCAATGTCTCTTCTTGCGTTTATAGATAACTAACTTTTATACTGACCGCAGAAAGCAAATTCTTGCTTCCCCAAATCCACGTTATTGTAATTAGTTTTTCTTAAGGAATCTCTTTTTTCAAAATTTCGTCTTCATGGCTCGTTGTTAGAAAGAGGAAAGAGAGCATATCCGGCGAAAGGAAAATAGTCCAAGGCAAGCACATTTGTGATAACATGACTGAAGTGAATGGAAGAGGAGAATGTGGTTTTTAAAGGCAGGAGTGTGCGAAAATGGCCAGTGTGTGTCTGTGTGTGTGCGCGCGCGGTAGTGTCTGTGTACGTGTGTGTTGCTCTCTACGTGAGTCATGTATGCGTAAAGGAGGTGTTCTGACAGGTTTGTACCTTGACGGTGTGAAGTTAGGTGAATGTGTGTTGCTGTGTCTATATATGTATATATATATATATATATATATATATATATATATTATATATAATATATATATATATATATATATATATTATATATATGTATATGTAAATATATATATATATATTGTGTGTGGTGTGTGTGGGTGTTGTGTGTGTGTGTGTGTTGTGTGTGTGTGCGTGTGTGTGTGTGGTGTGTGTAGTATTAATAGTAGGATATGGATTTCGTATTAGATATTTATTAGGAATAACACGTGTAAAAATGTCTTATGCTAACTCCTCACATATCAAGCACCACATTCACAGGATTAATAATCGTAAACTAAGACAGCTGACAGACTGCACTCAAAATAAGCCCACAAAAATTGACCGTGACTCATATAACCAACCTAGAGACAACGCAAATATCAGCCAATTAATGCATGAAAGTGGTAATGAATCACAATTTAATAGCAACCAACCGAGAAAAAACAACAGCAATGTCTAAAATAATTGACCAATGGGTTACATCAGCAACAATTCAAACAACACTAGCGCACCCACAAACAGTAAGAATAATAGGATAAACATGACCACGAATATACTGTATAGAACCAATTCATCTAGGGCCCGCTGCACACAAACAAAGAAAACAAAAATCAGCCAATTATGCTCATGCAGAAACAGATCCAAATGTCCCTTGGGCAATCAATGCATGACTAGAAATGTGGTGTATAAGTACACAGTAAACACTAGAGGGGACCCCTACGTAGATATCGGTGTATCGACCGATATATTCGAAAATCAATATCGCAATCACGTTGCCAACTTTTGAAAAATCCTTAAGCAGCAGGATTTTATCTGGAGGCTCAACGAAGAGAAGGCAAAATACGACCTGACCTGGTCCCTAATAAGACAAGCGAGTCCCTATAACACATTATCCCAGAAATTCCAGCTATGTTTCGGGGAGTCACTCTCACTATTATTAACTATAGAGGGCATTATAAACAGATTTACTGAACAATTACCCAGGTGCCTGCATATAGCTAGACGTACATCCATATACCGCAATCTAAACCATACCTAACTGATGCAAGCCTAACACTCACAACTCGGGTAAAACCTCATAAACTAAAAGAGAACCGTATCTGAATAGCATGTATTTAGACATTCAACTTTATAATCCAGGCGTATATATGTATGTATATATGCATGAATAAGTATGTGAATGTATATGTCTGTATGTGTGTGTGAGAGAGAGACAGATAGAGAGAGCGACAGCGAGAGAGAGAGAGAGAGAGAGAGAGAGAGAGAGAGTCTGGGTCTATGTACGTATCTATATGAATTTATATATGTGTGTATATGTATATATGTGTATATGCGGATGTGTACTTAGATGTATGTATTTGTGTATATATGTATCTTCCTTTCTCTCTCTCTCTCTCTCTCTCTATATATATATATATATATATATATATCGACGCCTCGGTTGAACCTGCAGCGCTGGTTAACTTTCTCATTGCCACCGCCCATGGAAATCACCTGGACATATTCCGGCTCTTACTCTTGGTTGTGGCTGTAGGCTGACCAAAAGGTGGTAGCACTGCTCTTGGATCTTATATGTGGTGAAAAACCTCTATCCGTTAGGTCTTTGTCTCCTCCAAACGATATCACCATAAATGAGGCATTGTAATTCCAAACAGAACCACGAAAGTGCTTGACCTTCGGGGTGCTCTCTGTAAGCAGCTCCATCAATATCTCTGGCAGAGCTTGCAGTGCATTCAGTTTCATCTTTCCTCTTGAGAAGCACATAGTTGGAGCCTCACCTGGCAACTTAAGAGACCTGCAATATTCTCTTTTACTCTTTTACTCTTTTACTTGTTTCAGTCATTTGACTGCGGCCATGCTGGAGCACCGCCTTTAGTCGAGCACATGGACCCCGGGACTTATTCTTTGTAAGCCTAGTACTTATTCTATCGGTCTCTTTTGCCGAACCGCTAAGTTACGGGGATGTAAACACACCAGCATCCGTTATCATGCGATGTTGGGGGGACAAACACAAACACACACACACACATATATGTATACATATATACGACAGGCTTCTTTCAGTTTCCGTCTACCAAATCCACTCACAAGACTTTGGTCGGCCCGAGGCTATAGTAGAAGACACCTGCCCAAAGTACCACGCCGTGGGACTGAACCCGGAACCATGTGGTTGGTAAACAAGCTACTTATCACACAGCCACTGCTGCGCACACTTTTTCCATTCTGCCAATGGATAGGTTCCGGTTGCTACAATAACCTTTAATGAAATTATACCTGAAGGCAGCTTTGAACCAAAAAATGTTCGGAAAATGCAGAAAAAATCTTTCAGATTTGTTCGATTTGTCTCGCGAGTCGGTGTGACTGTCTGCAGCTAGGCGGGCTTCTCTCAGTATTGCCGTCTCTGCTTGCATTGCTCTTTCTTAATATACTGTCCGTGCAGTTAGGCGAGCTTGCCCCTCCATTGCCGTCCCTGTTTTCCTTGCTCTTTCTTGCTATAGTTTATGTGCAGTAAGGCGAGCTTCCGTACCCACTGCTGTTTCTGACTGCCTTCTATGAGCTGTTCGATTTTCAGCTTGGCGAGATCCTGCTTCTTCTTTCCTCTATGCTTGCCTTGTCTTTTTTGGGCTACTCTTTGTGCAGTTAGGCGAGTTTTTCTCTCCACTGCTGTCTCAGTTTGCCTTGTCTTTCTACTGTCTGTTCAAGCTGCAGCCAGACGAGTTTCTCTTTCTGTTACTGGCTCTTAAGTGAATAATAAAGATAAATTACTTCACTTGTGAGTAACCACATGTACAACGTAAATTAGTTGAAATATCGATTTAAGTGTTATTTTAAATAAGAGTACAATATGTGATATGAAAGGAGGTAAAGTGTGTTCTTGAGTATAACAGTTTACATAGAGAGTAGGAAACATTTATTGAATAACATACCTATGTACGCCTCTACCGCTGTTTTCGTGCGCGCACTGTTCGAGAACTCAGATTTGATCTTTTTCGCAATGGCATCGCGATCTTATATTTCAAAGCTATTGAGGGGAAGAAGGTGCACCATTATGCACACTGAAACTTTTCTTTGTTGTAGAGTACATCCTTATAAAGCATAAACACAATTATCAATATAAATTAAGAAAGTGTTCCTACATGTAAACAGCGTGTGACCTTTATGAGGACAGTGCAGATGACCATTGGGCGGAATAGAAACAGAGAGGATTGTAAATAGATTATTTCTCCTTGGCCGTTAAAGAAAAGTAAACGGTACTTCTTAAGAAAGCATCAACACAGCTATCAATATAAATTAAGGTGTTCGTACATGTAAACAGAACAGAGCAGATTGCAATGTTATTGATAGATAAAGGCCAATTTCTGTCTGCTTGTATGATTGGTTGCTACACAGTACATCGTTAAAAAATATTAACACATCTATCAGTATAAATTAAGAATGTGTGAACAGGTGTTGACCTTTGTGATTACAGTACATTTGTCTAAAAGCAGAACAGCGCTTCATGCAGCGCATGTCAATTGACTAAAGTGACATGAAAGTTATCGTCATTTAAGGTATATTTGTGAATAAGTCACTAACGGAAATAAGTGGATCTATTAGCTGCGGAAAGTACTATTTACTTGTTTATGGGTTGTTCTGGGCAAAGTGCGAAAATTACTCTAACAATTCAAATAATAAGAAATAAACATACTCAACTTGATTTACACCAAATAAAATATAATATTTTGAAAACTTTTTGCATGCCTGCTATGGGAACAGTACGTTAATGGTAAAATTTGCAAATAAGTTGTGACATTGATATCTTCATAACCTATGGTCAGAATTTACTCAAATTTATTTTAAATGAAAGATCTTAGATAGGTCTATGAAATGCCATTAAATCTATACATTGACTTAGGGCAGGGTTTAGATTGATAGTAAAACCATTGACCTTCTCTGACTACTTCTTGTAAGAAAGTCCACGTAATGTACAACGCACACGTATTTATACAACGTAACCACTGACAACAGGTCACTTTAATGATATTGTTTCTCTAATAAATAAGGGGAGAAATGACTAGTGGGTAAAAGAGAAAAAATAAATAAATAAATGGGTTTGCCCTGTCTATCTACTGGCAGTTCTAGCTGCAGCCAGACGAGTTTCCCTTTAGCCATTAAAGGAAATAGATGGGTTATATGTGAACACTTTCTAGGGGCCGTAGCGGTCCAATTATAGATTGTTATTAAACTGCAGTGAGTCTAGAAACAAACTAGATGTTACTTTAACATGTATGCAAAGTTTCACGAAGACTCATTAACGGGGTTAGACGGCAACTTGACACAAACAAACAGACAACCAAACAGACTGCCGTTGATATATGTATATATACGTTTATATACTACTATGATAATAATTATACTACTACTACTAGTAGAATGTGACAAGACTGGTCCTTTGAAATATACGTACTACTCATTTTTCTAGGTGAGTGGATTGGTGCAACAAGAAATAAATTATATATAAATTATATATATATATATTATATATATATCTATATTATATATATATATATATATATATATATATATATATATATATATATATATATATACACATATATGCATATATATTTCCGCACAAACATACTCATAGGTACATACGTATTAGATGGGTTTAGAAGGGAGGATTAATGCAGTAGTTTGTATCATTATAATTACATAATATAATTATAACAATAATACATAAACTTATATATATGTTTATATAAACATGCATGAAAATGGAAAAAAATGATGGTAAATTATTTTTAAAATCGTAGACTCATCGTAGACAAGCGCTAATACCCAGAAGGGCTCGATATGAATCACGACTATAAGATACCTGGCTTTGGTTAAACTGCACCGCAAAATGTGGGAGTAGTTAGGAATCTAAATCGAAGGGGACAGACACTCACACAACTACAGTTTTATATATATAGATATATGTTTATTTCTCCGTTATTTTTTCTTTATGCAGTAGTTGAAATCCTGCGGGAAGTGGAGAGGGGTTATTTTTGTTCAGTTACGTAATCTCATTGGTCATCTATTGTTTGAAATATGTATGTGTATATGTAATATATATATAATATATATATATATATATTATATATATATATTATATTATATATATATATATATATGTGTGTGTGTGTGTGTGTGTGTGTTTGTGTGTGTGTGTATATATGTTCCTCATCTATATAGTTTCACTATTATATAACTAAAATAACTTTAATTATATTGATTTTATAAATTACAATATTACTTCTCTTATAACTTTCTCATACCTCTGTTTATATTTTATCTAATATGAATAATATAATGCATCTAATAATAATAAGAATAATTGATTCTTTTGTATGCGTATACATGCAAATATGTATGTACATTTAAGTGTAGTTATATGTATTTATGTATATTTATGTATATGTATGTATATGTATAAGTATGTATATGTGTGTGTATTTATATTTATAACTTAAACTTATGTACTTTCTAAAATCTCTGATGAAGCCTAAAGAATCACCCAAGTACCTCAATTTCATCTAGTAATTACTTCAGTCCACTGGAGGGATTTTTGCCTCTTGCCTGAAACAGCTGTAAGATATTTTCCCAATTTCTATTTATATATATTTCTTTATTGCTCACAGGGGGCTAAACATAGAGGGGACAAGCTCGAAAGTTTGACTGCGCATGCGCTAAATTGTGCGTGCGCATGCGCGAACGTTAGCGTGCGCATGCGCGAACTTGTGACTGCGCATGCACGAACGTGTGACTGCGCATGCGCGAAAGTATGCCTGCGCATGCGCTAACGTCTAACTGCGCATGCGCGAAAGTGCGACTGCGCATGCGCGAAAGTGTGACTGTAATTGATGAGCATGGACACAAGCTGAATGAAGATCACTGACATTGGTTTGGCTGGCCCATCTACTCAAACATTAGCTAATTGAATATTCCTTCAATACTGAGCTTCAATAGGCCATGAACACTTGGCCAATGTGTCATAGTGGGACTGAACCCGGAACCATGTGGTTGGGAAGCTTCATTCCACACAGCCACGCCTAATATATATATATATATATTTCTTTATTACTCACAGGGGGCTAAACATAGAGGGGACAAACGCGAAAGTGTGACTGCGCATGCGCGAAAGTGTGACTGCGCATGCGCGAAAGTGTGACTGCGCATGCGCGAAGGTGTGACTGCGCATGCTCGAATGTGTGACTGCGCATGCGCGAAAGTATGACTACATTACGAAATCATCAGATTTACATAGTGACAGTCGTGTTCTCCAGTTGTCAAATGTTGTCAGTTGTGAAACACGACTGTTATTATATAGACCTGATGATTGCGTAATATATGAAACTACTAGTTTATCTCAATACTGTAAAATTGTATAATTGTAAAATTGTAAAAATTGCAAATAATAAAACGGGAAAATCAGACTAAGCTGGAATGTTGGAATTTTATTGATTAATACACACACACACACACACGCACATACGCGGCTGCAGCACAGATGTGACCATGATGCTCCAGTGATCTGATGATTTATCTTTCTTTATGTGCATTAATTTGTAAATATACAATTCTACAGTTGAGCATATATATTTCAAAAATATACGTATGATTTTTGTATGCTGAGATTCATAAAACGCGAAGGTTACGAAGCGGCTGGAATATTACGGAGGTCATACGGAAGAATCATTCTAACTTCACGTCTCTCATCTCCTGAACTTTTGCTTTATTTATTACACGCTGAAAAAAATATCTTTTTCGAATATTCTTGATTGTCATTTTCACGGATACATTTCTCTCGACTACAATGTAATTGATTACTATTTAGACTGGTAACAGATTTTCGAATAGAGAGCTCACTGCGAAACAAAGAAATTCATAACCAGTTTTGTTTCTCTTATAATATTGATTTCTACCCTCGCTTTTCTTCTTCTTCCTATCCACACACGCCGATTTGCACAGATTTAAATGCAAAGTAAAATACGTAGCATATATCCAGCATTCCATATTGTTTAAGTCAAAATAATAATAATGACATTCTGACTGATGTAAATCCCTTAGCGAAACATCCCATACAACCAGAAATAAATGCAATATTTTGCCTGAAGAAACAAACATATGTGTTAAAATCTCCCCTTAAAATCATAATCGCAGTATCTAAAGGGGGGGGGGATACAGCAACAAAATACACATGGTTTGTAGAAACGTGCAAAGCAATGAATTAAAGAATTTATGAATTTATGAATTTATGAATTTTCATCCAAAAGTTCTTATAGCTATATAATGTGTGCGATGGGTAATTGAGGACATTTCGTTTTTAGTTCATTACACCTTCAAATTATTTAATGTACCATTTTATTTTTGCAGATAATCCTTTCAAGATATCATGCTAACTCAAGAAATGAAAACACATGAAGTTATATTTGCCATACATGCAAACCACAGTGGTGTTGAAATTAGCAACTTTCTAAATGTTGCAATATCATTTGTACACAAAGTTCGGTTGGAATTGGAGGCATGTGGTTTCACCTGTATCAAAGAGAAAAACACATTCGCAACGCTCAAACACTAAAAGGACACCGGGATTTATTCAGCATGTTCAAAATATTATCGATGAAAACCCTAGAAGATCAATGAGGTCCATTGCTAAAGAACTTCGGATGTGACATTCGATGCAAGTCCTATGTAATGAGGAAAGACCAGTTCGTGTTTGCAAAGACACAGGACAACCCTCCCGTCCGTTCAAAACGGTTACTAAACAAAGTATAAAACCCCCATGAGCAAGGCATGCTTTGGTTTTTCCCTGACAAAATAACTTCGACCAGCATCAAAAGTTTAACAGAAGAAATGACAGGTGGTTATGGGCAGATCCTTCTGAAGTACTCAGAGAGATGGACACGAAATTCCCAGCAACTGTGATAGTTTTAGGAGTGGTGAGTAGCGAAGGTCATGTGATGCCTCACCACTTCTTTCCACAAGGTCTTATCAAACCCTGGATTGATGAAGTATGCAATGGAAGGCCATACCTGTTTCAACAAGTCTCAGCATTTTCTCACGAAGCCCTAGTTACCCAAGAATAGCTGAAAGGCAATCTTTTGAGCGGGATGGGCTACTCGACCAGAAGAAAATTCTAACTGTGCCCCACCTGCAAGGTCATGGGCTGTTTATCTTGATATGAGATCACCATGTCACGCATATATGGTATGATGCATGTGCCAGGTGTACCCTTATGAGACGTGTACTCATGATGGGCATAATGGGCTTTGTATATTTTACCCCAGCGTCACTTTGATGGCATGCACTGCTCTCACACTCAATAATAATAATAACAACAACAACATCAAAAAATACCCTAGGAATGGAAACCCAGTTTCGAAATTTCCCCAAACACCTCATGAAAGCTGGTGGGTATATCAGCCGAAACGTTGTGTTAGCAAAGAAACAAGATGAGGACAAATATCCATCAAATGTATATAATGTAAATAATATCCATAGTTCCTCATCTCTTAAATATAGTACTGTATTATTCTTTGTGTGGAGGCGCAATGGCCCTGTGGTTAGGGCAGCGGACTCGCGGTCGTAGGATTGCGGTTTCGATTCCCAGACAGGGCGTTGGAAGTGCTTATTGAGCGAAAACACCTAAAGCTCCACGACACTCCGGCAGCAGGTGGTGGCGATCCCTGCGGTACTCTTTCGCCACAACTTTCTTTCACTCTTTCTTCTGTTGGCCTGCTCGCTTAGCCAGTGGGGTGGCGTTCTTTGAAGGCTAAAACAATGCGAAGCGCATTGTGACCAGCGATGTGTAGCAACATCTGATTGCCTGGTCGGTCACGGTGATCATGGTGATTATTCTTTGTAAGCCTAGTAGTTATTCTCTCGGTCTCTTTTGCCGAAACGTGTAAGCAATCGATGGTGGGCTGACAGACGCAGACACACAAACATATACATATATACATGTGTGTGTATGGGTGTGTTTTTGTGTGTGTGTGTGTGTGTGTGTATGTGTGTTTGTGTGTGTGCATCGTTGTGTTTTTGTTCGTCCCTCAGTATCGATTGACATCCTGTGTTGGTGTGTTTACGTCTCCGTAACTTAGCAGTTCGGCTTTAAAGACTGATATAACAAGTGCCAAGCTTAAAAATAATAAATAGTTGGATCGTTTCAATCGACTAAATCTTTCTGAAGGCGTTGCCCTAGCATGGCCGCAGCAAAATGTCTGAAATAAATAAAAGATAATGTATATATATATGTGTGTGTATGTGTGTGTATGTGCGTGTATACGTATATATATATATGTGTGTATGTATATATATATAAGAAATATTGAGTTTCTAAATCTCTCGTAGAGAGGTGTACGGTGGTGGAGCGATATAATGGTTGTATACTGTCAATCTAACAAGAACGTGACAGTAGGGGGTACACCACCGTTATATAGCCTAGGAGGCATCGAACGCCTCCTGACAGCTTCGACACACAGGATAAAATGTGTCGAAGCTGTCAGGGGGCGTTCGATGCCTCCGAGGGCTATATAACGGTGGTGTACCCCCTACTGTCACGTTCTTGTTAGATTGACAGTATACAACCATTATATATATCTATATATATATACATATATATATATATATATCATATATATATATATATAGATATATATATATATATATATATAATATATATATATATATATATTATATGTATGGGTGTATGCGTGTGCGCGCACACATACACACACACATATATATATATGCAGATATGTACACACATACATGTGTGTGTGTGTGTGTGTGTGTGTGTGTGCTTCAGGGACGCGTTTGTGTTTCTGAAAACATTTTTACCTTCGAAGAAGACCAGCTAGAGGCGTCGTCTTTGACTAAAAGAAGATAAAAAGGAAAACTCGAAATCCCGCAGCATATGTATTCTCACGCTAGGAATTCTGCACTGAAATGTGTGGACTAACTATATTGAGCACTCTATGTAATTACTTCTCGAAATGTATCAAAATAAATACTTAAGCAGTTATATCAGACCATATTGAGTTTGGTACTATATATATATTCTTTTACTTGTTTCAGTCATTTGATTGCATCCATGCTGGAGCACAGCTTTCAGTCGAGCAAATCGACCCCAGGACTTATTCTTTGTAAGCCTAGTACTTATTCTATTGATCTCTTTTGCCCGAACCGCTAGTTACGGCGACGTAGACACACCGGTATCAGTTGTCAATCGATTGTAGGGGGACAAACACAGACTAACACACACCACACACACACACACACACACACACATATGTATATATATATATATATATATATATGCGACGGGCTTCTTTCAGTTTTCTTCTACCAAATCTACCCAAAAGATTTTGATCAGCCCGAGGCTATAGTAGAAGACACTTGTGCAAGGAGACACGCAATGGGATGAACCCGGAACCATGTGGTTGGTCTATTTACCACACACCCACTCCTACGCTTTTATATACGTATATATATATATATATATATTATATATATATATATGCATGTATGTATGTATATGTGTGCGTGTGTGTGTGTGCATATATAAATCTTTGATGCTCGAATTATTTTAGATTGCTGCTATACACCATAACATGTTTTGCGCGTTCATCCTCTCGTTTAATAAAGTGGATCGTATTTCTCAATTTCCATTCCTGTCTGTCATTCTGTCTGCCTGTCTGTCTCCCTCTTTCTCTCTCTCCTTCTCTCTCAGACACGCACAAACCCACACATATAGACACACATTTGTATATACTCATATATAAATACATACATGCATACATACACATATTTATAAATATTTTGACGTGTGTATGTGTGTGTGTGTGTGGTGGCTATTTGTGTTCGCGGGTGTGTGGCTGTATGTGTGTGTGTTTGTGTGTGTGTGTGTGTGTGTGTGTGTTGTGTGTGTGTATGTGTGTATGTGTGTGTGTGTGTGTGTGTGTGGTGTGTGTGTGTGGTGGCTATTTGTGTTCGCGGGTGTGTGGCTGTATGTGTGTGTGTTTGTGTGTGTATGTGTGTGTGTGTTATTGTGTGTGTGTGTGTGTGTGTGTGTGTGTGTGTTGTGTGTGTGTGTTTTGCAACAAATATTGCACGAATAACTTGGGGGAGAATTATAAGTTCAATAAGTATTGCATTGCTAAAAATGTCCAGAAACTTTACTCTGCTGGACCCCTTGTAGAGCTCCAACAGAGTGTGTCACTGTGCTGAGAATGTTTCTTTCGAGCCATGAGCTAGAAATTAGTCTTTTCCGAAGGTAAACTGCACTGAAATTGCCTTTGGAAGT
Organism: Octopus sinensis; assembly: GCF_006345805.1. NCBI lineage: Eukaryota > Metazoa > Mollusca > Cephalopoda > Octopoda > Octopodidae > Octopus > Octopus sinensis. The sequence goes on from NC_042998.1 coordinate 173,247,684, forward strand.
TGGAATACGTCACAAACCTAAAATTTGTTTGTTTTTCCATCGCTGCTTTGCTTTATTATACACACACACACACACACACACACACACACACACACACACACACACACACATACACACACACACACACACACACACACACACACACATACACACACACACACACGCACACACACACACACACACACACACACACACACACAAATTTAGGAATTTGTTTTGTAAGATCCCTGATGCGGAATCGTGTATTGAAACAGATATTGTTATATTTAGCGATAGTCATTTTGTTGTTGCCAAAGAAACACACACACTATATATTCGTTCTTTTCTCGTTTACTGTTATTTATCTTTTTCTATCTGATGCCCATTGTCTAGAGATCTAACGCCAGACACCTGTGACCTCTTCAGGGACTCCTCTATCCCACGTGTTTCCTCCTGAACAGATTTACAGACAATGGACATAAGATAAAATAAGAGCAATAATTAACGAGTGAAGAACGAATATATATTTTGCGTGTGTTCATGTAACAAGAAACGAACGATCTTCTCGAAATATAACAATATATATATATATATGTGCATGTGTGTATGTGTGCAGGTGTGTGTGTGTGTATGTGTGTGTTTGTGTTTGCGTGCGTACGTGCGTGCGTGCGTGTGTATGTATGTATGTATGTATGTATGTATGTATGTATGTATAGGCTGTCTCAAAACATGCATACACATAGTATACACAGACTTCTGTTCTTTTGTTTTTTTTTTTGTTCTGCATCTTTCAGTACGGGGTGTTTCTGTAGTCTTTTGCCAATATCCTTATCCTCTGTCTAATTTTGCTTAGATAAATTTCCAGCCCGGTCGTGACTGTTTTATAGGACAATCCATGCTGTATTAGTCCCCTTCCAGCTTCTTTTTTCAGTAAGTAGAGACGGTCGATGCATACTAAAAGTACGTTACATGTTGTCGGATATGAGAAATCCGTAATGATTTTCTATCCAGTTTCTGAAACCCCATTGCACTACAAGTACAACTAAATTACTGAGAGCTACGCTACAATCTTTAGACTCCAATCCAGTTTCCAGGACCAGTATTACTCTTTCGAAGTATTCTTTTCGAATATTTTCCTTTATTTAAGTTGGATTCTATTTTCCACAAGTGCTCTCAAAATACAGTCCTTTATAACGGTGTTTAAGTCAAGTTTCATGACTAATGCTGCAGTGAGCTTAATACTCTTCAACGTTGCCTCGAAGGTTAATGAGAACGGCGAGTTTCAATATTTGACTGTCGTTTTAGCTCTTTAGCGCCTTATGCACGACACACTTCGATATAAGCAGCTTGGCGAGACGGAGACATATGCGAATGGTGTAAAGACTATTTGCTGATGTTCTGTGACGCAGCACCTGTAAAGCAAAATCAAATGTTATCAATGACACATAAAATAGTGTATGCGTTTTGCGCCTATGCCGATAACTTCAGCATAATGTCCTGGGAAACCTCTTCACAACGCCGAGTATCAAAGAACACTTAATGTCTCCGACCAGAAGCGACTTAACGAGTATGGCCATTGCACGAAGCTTAATCAATGTGCTATGCCTGTGCAAGAAGATTTTTTTTTAAAGTGAGGAAAGGCTGTGCACTGAATCAATCTCACTCGCTAAGCAACAGCAGCCATAATCCGAAAAGACGAACAAGTCAACATCATCGGTAACCACTGAGCCGCAGGTTTTATGTCGGAGTTATCCCAGTTACCTGAGTTACCTTCCCTAGAAGGATGCCCTAACAAAGGCTAGGAGTCCTTCACTCCCAATAGTTTAACCGCGCGATCGGGTATTCAGTCCGATTATTTCTATGTCCCCGCGCAAGATACAGCCTTAAGACATTTATTGGATGGCCGTCGACACTCAAGAGTTCCTCCGCCCTTTGACGGGTTTTGTTTTTCATCCCGCAGGGTGTCCAATAAACAGCCTCCTCACCAAGCAAGCTTGGTGGGGTTGCCGGTTTAGTCGCCGACGACCCGACCATGCAACAGGTTGTACTGGGTTACTTGTTACCAGTAGCACTCGAAAGTGACCTGACATAAACATACATACATACATACACGAATACATGCATACAAACATACATACATACCTACATACATACACACATGCACACACACACACATACATATAAACTGTTGAATCGTAGATGTAACAATGATGCTCCAGTGATCTGATGAGTTAACTTCCTTCATTTACATCAATTAACCAATATACAATTTTACGGTATACTGCTGAACAGACAAATTGAGGAAAACATAGTCGTATTATTTTCACATATTAAGAAGAATGTTAGAAATCCTGGAATTCACATACAAAAATCAATCTATCTTCACGTCTCACATCTCCTTGAACTAGACAATACTATATAAAAACTCGAATGAAACTACCAATAAATTAGCACTGAATGTCTATTTGTGTATATATTTCTATCTATCTCTTTTTCCCTCTCTCCCACTCTCTCTCCCTATCTCCTCTCCCCCTCTCTCTATCTGTCTATCTATTTATCTGCATATTCATGTTATATATATATATATATATATATATATATATATATATACAGGGTGTTCCAGAAGTCTTGAGCACATTTCAAGTCCTCATATCTTCTGGGCTATGATTGGTAGTAAGATGAAACTGGTACCATTTTAAAGCTAAATTCATTAAGTTTTGTGAAATGCTAATGATTTTTTCCTATTTTTTCAGATCCAGTAATGGCGTTCACTCAACCAGAAAAGGCGTTTTGCGTCCTTGAATTTACAAAAACTGAATCATGGACACTTGTTCAACGTGCATTTCGCACAAAATTCTGAAAAGAGGCACCAGAAAGGAAGTCCATATAGAGATGGCATGGTAAATTCAGGAAAGATGGGTGTTTATGCCTAGCTAAGAGAACGGGACATCTCTCAACTTGAGATGATACGGTTGAGCGAGTTCAAACTGCCTTCGAGCGGAGCCCCCGTAAATCGATCAGAAGAGCCAGTAGGACTTTCTTTTTCCAACAGGATGGGGAGTCACCGCACTGGAGCCTCAGGATTAGACAGTATCTGAACACAACTCTACCAGAAAGATGGACTGAACGGTCTGAGCGAGATGATCGTGTTCTCATACCCTGGCTTCCCAGGTCTCCAGATCTCATACCCTGCGATTTTTTTGTGGGCGTTTGTGAAAAGACTGGTCTATGTGCTTCCCCTTCCAAAAGAAGTGGATGAACTGATCGCGCGAATAACGAAAGCTGTTGCAACCATCAACAGTGCAATGCTGGAACGCGTTTGGCAAGAATTGGACCATCGGCTTGATGTGTGTCGTGTGACCAACGGTGCTCGCATTGAACATCTTTGAACATTCCATAAAAAAACTTGAAATTGCAAGCTTTCAGAATATATCAGATGCGTTTTTATGTCCTTGATAGTTTTCGATATATTCAATATAAAATTTTACCACGACTTCTGGAACACCCTCTCTATATAATATATGTTACAATATCTGTTATAATTTGTGTTTGCGTATGTATGTATGTATGTATGTATGTATGTATGTATGTATGTGTGTATAGGCTGTCTCAAAACATGCATCCACATAATCTACACAGCCTTCTGTGTTTTTTCTGCATCTTTCAGTACAACGATAAAATAATAAGCAACGATGGTGGAATGTTATATATGTTATATATTTTACTTATTATATATTGTTTATTCATTTTTTGTACTTTTTGTGATCTAATTATATGTTTTATAATATATTTTATTTTTTCTTTATGATTTGGTTTATGTCTATCATTGTTTGAATTACATGTTAGTGGTTTTTCTCTAATCTATATATATATATATATATATATATATATAGTCTCCTTTAGAGAGATTTAGAAATAACATTTATATATATGTGTGTGTGTATTTGTGTGTGTGTGTGTGTGTGTGTGTGTATTTGTGTGTGTGTGTATGTATGTATGTGTGTGTGTGTGTGTGTGTGTGTGTGTGTGTTTGCGTGTATTACTGGCGGAAGAATTGTCTTGCTCGGATAGTCTTGACTTTTATTACACCGATACATTACTTTCGACAATAGTGATCAATTACTATTTTACTATTTAGACTGGTTAACGAATTTCGAATGCAGAGCTCACTGTGAAAATTACTTGATTTTCTAAATCTACATCTTACACTACTCTTTGGTATATATATATTTATATATATATAATAGCGGTACAACATGACACCAATATTTGCTGGAAGGGCAGTCGATAAACGTACGACGCTATGTAAAGCTTCACTGAATGTATTCTGGCTAGGTGTTCAATCGAATATACTGGCATTGATGTAACGAATATTTTAAAATGTCATCTCACGGTGAATCTAGCTGATGAGGCCTAACCGGATTTACGATAACAAGCGTATTAGGAGAGTCCGAAACTCGAGCAGTGAATTATCCAGTCTACGTTGTCCACCTATCCGTTGTTCTTTCTAGAGTTAAGAGGGAAATATTTTATATTCGTTGCCCGCACACATCTTTGCCAGTATACTTTCAGTGAAACCTTAAATAGCGTCGTAGGGTTATCGACTGCTATTTCCAGCAAACATGGTGCCTTGTTGTACCACTATTTTCTACTTATTATTCCAGCTTTACGATGCTCTGTCTAGCGGGAAAATAATACTACTGTATTGCAATTATATTTAAAATTTTTATAATAAACTTTTTCACTGATCTCGGTTCAGTTACGGCTAGGCGTTCAACCGAATATACTGGCATTGATGTAACGAATATTTTAAAATTTCGTCTTTCGGCAAATCTAGCTAATGAGATCTCATGGGATTTCCGATAACAGGCGTATTATGAGAGCCCAAAACTTGAGTACTGGATTATCCACACTACGTTGTCCATCTATCTGGTGTTTTTACTAGATGTAAGGGGACTCTTCTTTGCCAGCACACTTCTTTGCGAGTTAAGCTTTACAGAGCGTTGTACTGTTATCGACTGCTATTTCCAGCAAACACGAGTTACTTCTTCGACCACTATCTTCTATTTATTATTCTTCCTTTACGGTGCTTTGTCTAGCTGGAAAATAATACTATTGTATTGCAATAATATTTATAATTTATATCTATCTATCTATCTATCTATCTATCTATCTATCTATCTATCTATCTATCTATCTATCTGTCTGTCTGTCTGCCTGTCTGCCTGTCTGTCTGTCTGTCTCTCTCTCTCACTCTCTCTCTCTATCTATCTATCTATCTATCTATCTATCTATCTATCTATCTATCTATATATATATCTATCTGTCTGTCTGTCTGTCTGTCTGTCTGTCTATAAGCTTTCCGAAAGTTCGTTTAAGTTTGTTTATTTGTATTTTGAAATTAGCTATTTCATCTTTAAATATGAAAAATTAATTTATTAGGTTTTTATTATATGTGCATATATATTTATTTATAGAGATTATTTTAGATCTTAATTATAATATTTATATACATTTATATATTTTCATTGATAATTTATATATAATAGTCATTTTTAAATATTTATGTGATTAGATATAGATTAATACCGATATTAGATTATTGGTGGGTTTCCTACCTTATAAATTAAAATTAATATTTAACATTGTAGTCGATTTTGATATAATCATAATTGTTAAGTTTTATGTTTCTAGTTTGATAATAGAGTTTATTATAAGTAAAATTATTATATTATTTATATCTTAAAAATATTGTTTAAATATTTCTGATTATTTTTTAGATATTTCAATTAACCTGAAGATTGACTGTAACCATAACTCGAATTATTAATTGAATTTAAATTATTGTTATTCGAATTGTACAGCCATGAAACGATCGTAGTGTTTTACTCTTTATCTTTTATTAATACTTTTGATATATTTATATAATATAAATTAAATTAATTTTATGTATTAGCTTATGTTTTTCATTGTTTGATTTGCCTAATAGTGGTTTATCTCTAATTTAATATAATATAATATAATATATTTATACTATAAAATTGGATTTAATCCTAATTCTGATTTCTCCCTGTAAGTTTGGATTTATTCCCTAATATTTTATTATTATTATTATTATATATATATTATATATATATATATATATATATATATATATATAATATATATATATATATATATAATATATATATATACTAGCATTATGACCCGTCGTTGCCGGGTCATAGTGCTAGTGCATGTATATATGTGTATATATATATATGTGTACATATTACATGTACATCTATATATATACATCTACATATAAAATACAAAATACGAAGTTATATCTTGATATCGCTAGTGATAACAATGCTCAAAATATATAACAGACTGGAATTGTAAGCCCGTCTCTTGCAATTTCGATCAATTGTATATCTTGTCCTCCCTCTTGTATAGAAGTGTGGCTACAATCCAGCCTACCTCAACTTCAGGGGAGGGGGCATTTTTAATTTTTATCCGGCACGTCCTACGTCCCAGATATAAAGGTAACAATAAAATATTTCCACTTTGCAAGTTCGAGTCGAGTACTTTCTTGCACGCTCCGTTGACTCGAACCTTGCTTCTATTGTGGCGAATTTACCGCCTCTGGTTAGATATCTTTCATAGTCGCACCAAGACACTTTTCGATGGTGCTTTCCTCCAGGTGTTCAAATCTTCTTTCTGTACATTGTATACTTTATAGAAAATAGTCTTTTCTTTAATTTAATTTTTTATTATCCATCTGGACTATTCCATTTCTGCACGCTAATTTTATTTTTAATTTATTCCCATTCATGTGAAACCACTTATTCAAGTTCAAGTCATTGATGCAATTTTATACCAATTGCTATTTTACTTTTGTTACTTTACGATTATATTATACTTTAGTTTGATTTTAATTATTACTTACTACATATAATTCAATTGTTATTATTATTTTTATTGTTAAAGTGAAAGTATCTGACATAAAATAGAGAAACGTCTTTGTTTCACTTTTAACACGTAATACTGAAATAGTGGAGAAGATATGATATTGCTATGGGCTCGCTCTAGGCAAGAAGTTGAATGTTATTTTTGCCCATGAAATTACATGGACCCTAAGTAAGGCATGTGTAAAATTTGAATGAAATTGGTTGTGTAGTTCTCAAGTTTTAGGGAAACACACAGACAGACAGACACACATTCTCAGTTTTATATAATATATATATATATATATATATATATATATATATAATATATATATATATTATATATATATATATACAGATAGATAGATAGATAGATAGATAGATAGATAGATAGATAGATAGATAGATAGATAGATAGATAGATACACAGATAGATAGATAGATAGATAGATAGAGAGAGAGAGAGAGAGAGAGAGAGAGAGAGAGAGAGAGAGAGAGACAGGAGGAAATAATGAAAGCGAGATAGGTAGAAATATATACACAAATATAAGTGTACTGCTTAGTTCTTGGTAGCTTCGATCCAGTTCTGGTATAGTGGTATCTATTTCAAGTTTGCTAATTGATGTTGCAGTGAGCTTTCCTCTCTTGAATGTTGCTTTTGGACACTTATCAAGTCTAGATTCCATTCGAACATCGTCGCTTATTATTTCATCGTTGTAAAAATTCTTTTAATTCCTGATCATTCTTAACTTACAGATTCAAGTCATCCACAAAGACTTAGTGGTAAGTTTTGCCGTTGTTTTTGCTATTGTTGCTGTTGTTGTCAGTTGGTGTCCATATCTTATGGTACTCGATTCACTTTCAGGTGGGAAGAGTGCCATACAAAACAGGATAGGCAAAGGAGAGTTACTTTGGAAAATTCCACAATTCATCTTCATTTTGTTTGATCACATGATTCCTCAACTATGGTTGAAAAAGAAGGATGCTTTTCAATTTTTCATGCCATTCCGAAGATTACCTGAGAGATCTTGTAAATTTGTACATTCTTCAATACTTACTCAGGAGAAAGTGTCGAAACTTCTTGTAAACAGAACATGCAACGCTGAAGTTCTTATTCTCTGTACGACAATATATTAGTATAATTTTGTTAATCATCAGTTGATTATTACATCGATAGGAGTTCTGGATATTCCTATTTTGTTCTTGTAGAATGATGGTCTTTTCTTAAAAAAAAAAAAGCGTACATTCTTTCAACAATTACTAAAGTCACAATTTTAACAACGTACTAGGTCTATTATTCTTTGGGGTCTTTTTTTTATCCCTGATTTTCAATGTTTTCTGTAGGCGGTACGGTGTTTCTACGGTCAACCAACTGGGAATATTAGGATACTTTGTATTAGTCTACTCCTTTCCCTAGCTAATGCTCTGTGCATTCCTGCAAGTGTATTTAAGCAATGATTAGGGATTTCAGCTATTTCTAGCAACTTCTGTTTCGCTAAGGGCCTGACTTAGCTCTGCAACTTCAATCTCAACCAATTGTTGTTCCTGATCTCTCATCCTTCCATTTACCCCGTTAATCCAACCTGCTTCCTTGTTACATTTTTTTGCAGTATTTCAAATATTCTAAAATTCCTCAACTTTATTCATTTACTTGCTTCCGTTATTTCGATTGGTTGTTCTCCATTTTATATAACTTTTTTTGCGTATATTTGGAAAATATTATCTCGAAAATTTTCTTTTTTCATATCTTCTAATCCGTTGTACTTTGACTTCTATGTGTTATTTCAGGTTCCATTTCATGGTATGGAGACTATGTTCTTCTGCTATTTTGCATTTATTTTAACTTTTCTTGTTTTGTACTTTTTAATTTTATTCCTCATGGAAAATTCTTTCAGATGTTTGATTTCTTTTTATACTTTCTCTTTCCACTTTAGTTGTTTTTTAACATGTTTCTTCGTCTTATACTTTTTAAAGTCCAGTATGGTATTTGCTCAACGGCTTTGCTGTAGAGTATGCAAGTTTATTGTTCATTCAGACAGGGGTATGAATATCAGTATCGAGCAGCTAACCCACCTCTGTTTCGAAGTTGACATATTGTATTCATTGCTGGAACCACAGATCGGCTACACACCCTGCTGACAGAGGCAAACACTCAGAACTTAGCAGTATATTTTAAAATGAACCGCATAAAAACAAAATATGAGGTCGGAAGTTGTAACACGAAGTCAAGCTGAGGTGGGAAGCGACGAAATCGAGGAGTTAAAGGAGTACGTCTATACGGGGTTCACATTGAATATGAGGCAACAAATTCCATTCATGGTAACAGAATCAATATTGAAATAATATGTGATTACGCATAACATGCTTATTAAGGTTTCGACTATTAAATGCAACCTTTTAAATTTTTCATGTAGAAGATATGATGGAGGTCTCAGCAGGAGAGTTTGAAGGTAGCAACAAGAAAATAATGGATAAAACATATGAGCCAAGAACGAGTACCTGCCCCCAATTTTGAAATCAACGTGTAGTGGATGATCTTATTAGGGACTTGGGTCTCACTAAGTCAGGAGCTGAGCATTTAGCATCCAAGCTGAATGAATGGAATCTCTTGGGGAACAGCAAAGAGGAAGAGCCATGCGGAATTCGAAGTATACTTTGATATAAGTGAAGATCTCTGTTTCTGTAAACATATAAATGGTTTGTTTACAGCTATTGAAATTGATCACAACTCTGAAGAATGGCGACTTTTCATAGATAGCCCAACAAAAAGCCTCAAAGTCGCTTTATTACACAATGGATACTCGTACAGATGAAGGAAGAATATTACAATGTAGAAGGATGTTTGTGGTGACTTTAAAATGCTTACCTTCTTACTTGGATTACAGGGTGAGTATTCTAAGTATTCGAGTTTTCTTTGCCTATGAGAGAATAGGGCTGATCATGAACATTACCAGAAGACTGAATGCCCCGCCCCCGCCCCAGATGACCTCCAGTCAGGAAAGTTAAATGTTATACGACAACCTCTTGTAGTGCATGCAAAAGTGTTGTTACCTCCACTTCGCATAAAGCTGTGTTTGGTTGAACAGTTTGTAAAGGCTTTAGGTCGTGGTGGAGAAAAATTTCAAGATATTCGTCTTCCAAAGCTATCTGAGGCAAAATTTAAGGGTGGTATATTTATTGGACCACAAGTAAGAAAAATGCTGAGGTCAGTAAAACTTGAAAATGTGATGAGTGATATAGAAAGAGAGGCATGGTGTGGATTTCGAGATATTGTCAATAGATTCGTTGGTCATAATAAAGACTCAAACCACTACCAGCTCGTAGAAAAACGTATTGAGAGTTATAAGAATTTAGGCTGTAGAATGTCATTAAATGTATACGTTTTTCATTCACATTTAGACGTTTTTCGAGAAAACTTAGGTCAAGTGGGTGAGGAACATGGTGAGAGATTCCATCAGGATATTGCTACAATGGAGGAGAAAAGATACCAAGGAAGGTGGGACACTGCAATGATGGGGGACTATATATGGTCATTGGTGAGTACATATATACATACATACACACACACACGCACACACACACGCACACACACACACACATACACACACACACACACACACACACACACACACACACACACACACACACATATATATATATATATATATATAGGAGAGCACAGTCTTCGGTACATTTCTCGTAAAATCTTATTATAATCCAAACGGAGTTTTGCTTATATTTCTCATTAGTTTAAAAATAAATATTAGAACAAAATATTTTAAGTTCCTATTAATGTACAATGGGAATAAGCTGAATTAAGTACTATCGCAGCTAAATTTTGTTTCCATTCTCTAGAAAACAGCAATTATCTTCTAAAATATTGCTGCTACGCAATTTTCAAGAGTAGTTTTAAAATAAAGAGAAGAAATTACCTTAGAAATACTAAAAACATTTAGAGAAGCAAAGCTTGTGTTACCCAGTGTAATTGGAGAACGGAGCGCAGTGAACAATGTAATCGCAGTGTACCGCTGGGCCGGACATGTCGCAAGGCTCACAGACAAGAGACAGACCCAAGCAGTTGCCGAGTGGTATGCAAGGGATCGGAAAAAACCTCTTGGAAGGCGTCCACGATGATAAGATGATTTGGTCAAGCAATTTTGATCAAGATAGGAAAGAATGGCGCAATCAAGACAAAATTGGAAGTGCATTGTGACCAGCGGTATGCAGCAACATCTGATGGACTGTTCGATGCTGTGATACTCTGATACAAGGCTATTGATACATTTTAGCGCAGTTTTATCTTCACTCAGGATTTCTTTTATTCCTGGATTATGCACTTTAATCTAGTATGCGATTTTCTTTTTTTTTTAGAACTTTAGATTTTGGTGCGTAGGATTATATTAAATTCTCAGATAATATCTTCTTTGGCTCCTTTGATTTTTTCTTATGTTCTCCAAGAAGTGAGATATCATCTTCATGCTCGTCATTTTCTGTGACCTGATTGTTATTTTCGTCATTGCCTTCGTAGTTTCTGATCGCATCGTACTCGCTGACTGGTTTCTTATTGAGTTATGCTATATATACATCTATTACAGGTACTTCTAGCATTGTTTGTTTCATCTCGTAAGACTCTCTCGTGTTCTTGGATGATTTGTGCTCTTATTACAGCTTCTGTGAGATTTTTCTTTCTTAGTATGTCTCTTCATGTTTTACCCAGCTTATTCGTGTTCATCTTTATTTGTGGGTTTCCGCCTGCTATTTTATCTCCGCTGCGTGTATCTACAGAGTAAATATTACGGTGTGATTAATTCAGTGCTGGCATTCCATACTTCTTTATAGCCCTTTCGTTCTCTGCTTTGTGCTTTGATTTCTGGTGTTATTTTATGGTATATGTTCCAATGGGTTAGTGTTGGGGATTTTCTATTTTTGATTGCCCTTAGCTTATTATGTTGCCAGTTTCCCCCCAGAAGTACATTTTCCGATTGATTCTTGTGTAGGACTGAGAGATGGGGACCTTGGTAACCCACAGAAAGGACAGCGCGTTATGATTAGTTTGATCTAAGAATTTACATGATATTTAGTATTCCATTTTATTCTTACTGTGAATGGTAGTTGCTTGTGCTGCTCTCTAGACGGGTTTGTTTATAAAATCACAAAACTCAGAGAGGTCTGTCTTCTCTCATCTAGGGAGATTATCCTGAACTGCGTCCCACACTAACACATTTTAAAACCTCGCAGCTAGAAAAACCGAAGAAACGAAAGATGAACTAATATCTGAAGACTTGTTCACACTCAAGTTTGCTTGAAGGGGCTCAAAGGAGTTAGATCATCTCGAAGTAGGTTATCCCCCGCCACACACCAATCTGATATAAGAATTAGATTTGGCGCATTTCGTCCGTCTTTACGTTCTGAGTTCAAATTCCACCGAGGCCAGCTTTGCTTTACATCCTTTCGGGGTCGATAAAATAAGTACCGGGTGAGCACTAAGGTCGAGGTAACCGACTTCCACCCTCCCTTGAACTTTTTGACCTTGCGCCGAAACTTGAAACCATTATTATTATTATCATTATTGTTATGATTTCATATACGCTCAACAGATTATACATTTGGAAAAGAAAATTCCTAACATCAGGCTACAACAAATGACTTTAGATGCCAAGAACACTCCGAAGTATCCTAGTTGTCCCTAATAACACTGTACTAAACTGTGGGTTTAATGCCTATTGCCTCTACCCATCTGCTGAAATCTTCAGGGATAGCTCCCAATGCACCTATAACTATAGGGATACATTTTACCCTCACTTTCCATAGTATCTGTAACTCAATGACTAGGTCCTGGTACTTAGCAATTTTCTCTATACCTCTCATATTGATTTTCTCGTCATTTGGGACTGTAATGTCAATTATCTGGCACTTTTTAATCAATATTTTTATTCACTTTTTATTCAATAACTAGGTCCTGATATTTTGCTATTCTTTGCATATTGATCTTTTCATCATTTGGGACTGTAAAGTGAATTATCTGGCAATTTCTATTCTCTTTATTTACTACTACTAAATCAGACCGTCTGAATGTTAAAGTTCCACAACATCTAAAATTTCTTGAATATCTAGCTCTCTACTAGGTTCATGTTTATACCATTTATCATTATGGTCAAATCCTAGCTTCCTACATAACACCCAGCGGATTATTTTCTCCTTAGGATGTCATGTCTTTTCTTCTATTCTTTCTGGACTAGTATGTTACAATCACCGACTATATGAGTAACATTTTCCTCTTTTAATCTGAATAACTTACAGTTCTATCGACTTATCCTATCCTCCTCCTCCTCCTCCTCATCATCATCATCATCAACATCAAAATCATTATTATTATTATTATTATTATTATTATTATTGAGTGAGAGAGAAGTGCATGTCATCGAAGTGACACTGGGGTAAAACATACGAAGCCCAATAAACCCATCACGACTACCCGTCTGCTAAGGATACACGAAGCACATGTATCACAGCCATATGTACATGACATGGTGATATCATATCCACATAAACAGTGCATAAACTTACAGGTGAGGCCCAGTTAGAATTTTCTTCAGCTCGAGTAGCCTATCCAGCACAAAAGATCCCTGAATAAGGTGTGTTTAAGGAGGTTGAACGAAGCATCCATGTTTCTAGAAGTGAATTTTCGAACAGAAAATAATTCCTCTCAACGTGATCGGAGACGCAGATATCGTCAGCCACCAAGGGACATGCTCAACTGGTTAAGGTAAACAACTGACAAACAAATCTGTGGTATTCAGCAGAATATTTGCTGTAGCCCATATTTTATACCAAGACAAAACAATGTACATGATAACACTTCCAATCAGTTAAGATCAGGAGCCATGAGAGCCACTGTCTGGTACTGCATCAGGGCATTATTATTATTATTATTATTATTATTATTATTATTATTATTATTATTATTATTATTATTGTTGTTGTTGTTGTTGTTGTTGTTGTTTTTTTCCCCTTCTTTCTTCAAATTTTCTTCTATTTCTCGCCGAGTGTTTTCCGTACACCTAGGGTAGAGAAGCTCCTTGCATATATTCTCAGATTACACACGCAAATTCACAGGTAAAATATGTATTTTAGAAATTAATAAATAATTAAATTCATGAATGGATGTTGTTTTCACAGCGATAATGCTCTTCTCAGTACATGAGTCGTTCCAGTTAACACGATTTTTTGCACCTCCTGTAGGTTTCAGTAACTTATTTTTATCATTCCTAGAAATCCCACAATCACTGGTACTCTAATCGCCTTGAGATGCCACATTTTAAAATTTCTATTAGCAAGACTTTATATTTACTGATCTTGTCAAATTCTTTCGCCGCTATATTGTGATCGTAAGGAATACTCAAGTCAATTAATAAACACACTTTTTTTATCTTTCAAAATAATATCCAGTGTATTAGCTTTTATAGCTTTGTCGTTATGTACGGGGAGTTCCCAGAGAATCGACACATTTTCTTCCTCAGTCACAGCTTCAGGATAGTGTTTATATCAGTTGTCAGCGGTTTTGATTTTATAACGCCGACACATTGTCCAATGTAAATACTGGCCGACTCTGTCATGCCTTGCTTTATATTCTACAGGTGCTAAGTCTCTACACTCTGAGATTAGGTGGTCTATAGTTTCAATCTCATCGTTACAGAATCGGCATTTTGGGTCAGCTCCATTTTTTATCACATTGGCTTGGTAGTTCCGGGATAATAAGCTTTGGTCTTGAGCAGCTAATATGAACCCTTCACTCTCTGCTTTTAGCCCTGAGCTTCGTAACCATTGATGCGTGTGTTTCTAGTCGACACCAGCTTGTTTGCTGCGGGCCACATACTTGTCATGCAGAGGTTCCTGCTCCCATCTGCTAGCTAATTTTTCACGTGCTTTTGTCTTTGCAATTAATTTTATTTTCTTTGCAGCAGCAGTTGGTGCATTTCATTCAACCTGATCAGTCTGGTAGGTATCTAAGAGATCAGTAGCGAATGTTTTGCGCTCTTTCAGAATAGAGTGAAGTATTTTCGGTCTTTCATGTTTTTCAACGAGTTTTAGCCAGTCCGATTGTACGTAAGTTCAAGCTGGATCACACCTCGACCTTCCTGAGCTCAGGGATGGTAAAGACGATCCACGTCTGCTTTTGGATGGTGCATCTTATTACAAGGCAGTAGCTTGCAGATTTTTCTATCAATCTTCATTATTTCACTGGTATTCCAGTTAAGCACATTGAAGCTATAAAGAACAACTGGGACTGCTAATGAATTTATCGCTAACACCTTATCATATGCATTCAGCTCAGACTTCAGACTGCACGAACCCTTCTATAGCATTCCTTCCTAACCTTCTCTTTCATGCTTGCATACTGGATACTAGAGCTTTCATTTATTCTAGGTACTTATAGGTTTGTTCCTGCTCAAGTTTCTTTATTACTGTTTCGACATCTAATTCAATTGAACTTGGACTTTATCAATTTCCTTTTCCTAAAAGTGTCTTTGACACGCTTTTCAAGACCAAACTCCATCCCGATATCATCACTGAATCATTTCACAGTATGTAGTAGTCCTTCAAGCTTTTCATCATCTTTCCATATAGTTTTAAATCATCCATATAAAATAGACGGCTTTTTTTCCTGTTCTCAGTTTTGTACCCATACCCTGTTCTATTCAGTTCACTTGCGAGTGGTATTAGTGCTATGCAGAAAATTAGTGATGAAAGTGAGTTACCTTGGAAAATGCCACAGTTTATGCTAATATTGTTTGAGCGCAATACTCTATTAGAATGATATAATTGGAGCTTCGTATTCCATAGTGACATATTATACTTTATAAAATCTGAAATCACAGGAGAAATTTTGAAAATGTTCCGCGATTTCAGAATCCACGAATGTGGTATGCAGTGAAAGGCTTTTTTATAATCAATCCATGAAGAGCTGAGATTTCTGCGCTTGTTATGGCAGTTCTCAAGGATCATGCGATTAATTAGGAGCTGATCTTTGCATCCGTATGAGCCTCGGCTGCATCCTTTATGTTCAGTGGGAAAGAGGTTATTCTCTTCCATAAATGTATATGTTTTATTCACTAGAACAGATGTCAAAATCTTATAGGTGATAGACAAACATGTTATAGGCCGGTAGTTTTCTGGGTCTTTGGTTTCGTTATTTTTGGGGAAGAAATAAGTTATACCATTTGCCATTCAATGGGGAGGTTTTTTCAGGTCTTTCATAATACTATTAAATAGTATTACTAACATTTTGTGTGCGGACGAGAGTGATGAGAGTCAGATATGTAGTACTCTATCAATACCAGTGGATTTCTACTTATGGGCCTTTGTTAGTGCCCTCCTTAGGTCGGCGATTGAGATGTCTTCCCATACCTGTTCTTGTAGATTTTTGTAGGCATCTTGAGTGCGTTTGATCCAGTGTGCATTTTCAATGTATGGTTTCTCATCACTCCAGATCCCTTTCCAAAAGTTTTCAACTTCTTCCATTAGGGGTGGATTTTCAATGGTTATTTTTTCTTTCCCTATTTCCCTGTAAAATGATTTGGCATTAGATTTGAACATATGATTTTGTTTGTAGTATTTGATTCTTTCTCAAATCTGCGTATTCTCTGAGCTTTTGCTTGAACTTTTTGTTTAAGTGTTTCTTTGGCTGACATTAGTTCTTCTCTTGTTGAGATTCCATAATTTCTCACAATATTTTCTTGATCTTACATAATTTCCAGAGATTAGCTCAGTTAATATTGATATCTCCCTTCGCAATGATTCAATCTCAGTTTCAATTCTACTTCTCTAGTTTGATTTTCTTTTCGAAATTGGTATTGTTGGCTTTTTGGATGTTAAACAGCGTCTTTCGATTACCTTAGCAACAGAGTAAATAATTTAATTTAATTTATTAAGATCGGATTTTTAGTTGTTATATGATTTCTTGTGTAACGCAGTTGCCAATTTTTATTTTCGTTTTGTTTTATGTTGTTGTTGTTATTATTATTATTATCATTATTATTATCATTATCACTATTATTATTATTATTATTATTATTATTATTATTATTATATTATTATTATTATTATAGGCGGCGAGCTGGCAGAATCGTTAGTACGTCGGGCGAAATGCTTAGCGGTATTTTGTCTACCTCTACGTTCTGAATTCAAATTCCGGTGAGGTCGACTTTGCCTTTCGTCCTTTCGGGGTCGATAAAGCAAGAATCAGTTGAACACTGGAGTAGATGTAGTCGACTCATCCCCTCCCCAAAATTGCTGCTTTTGTGGCAAGATTTGAAACCAGGTTGTGTGTTCAAATTCCACTGAGGTAACTGTGCCTTTCACCATTTCGGGGTCGATAAATAAAGTATCAGTCAAACACTGGGGTCAATAAAATTGACTTTCTCCCTCCTCGAAATTACCTGCATTGTGCCAAAATTTGAAATCATTATTATTATTATTATTATTATTATTATTAGTAGTAGTAGTAGTAGTAGTAGTAGTAGTAGTAGTAGTAGTAGTAGTAGTAGTAGTAGTAGAAGTAGTATTGTGAGTGGCTGTGTGATAAGTAGCTTGCTTACCAACCACATGGGTCTAGGTTCAGTCCCACTGCGTGGCACCTTGGGCCGACCAAAGCCTTGTGAGTGGATTTGATAGACGGAAACTGAAAGAAGGCCGTCGTATATATGTACAAATATATCTATATATATAAAACTGTAGTTGTGTGAGTGTCTGTCCCCTTCGATTTAGATTCCTAACTACTCCCACATTTTGCGGTGCAGTTTAACCAAATTCGGGTATCTTATAGTCGTGATTCATATCGAGCCCGTCTGGCTATTAGCGCGCGTCTACGATGAGTCTACGATTTTAAAAATAATTTAACATCATTTTTTATTCCATTTTAAAGCATAATTTTTCGTGTGTCGATGGCGGCGGAGTTGGCGTCCACGGTCACACCTGCACCTGTGTATGCTTCTCCCCCTTCTTCCCTCCCTCGTGAAGCTGTGGGGAAGGGAGTGTAAGGAAATCAACGTCGTAAAGCGTTGTCAAGGAGACCAGCATTCTTTTAGAACAACGACTTCATGGCTTGAAGACACAGAGTCAACGATTTAAAAAAATATTACCATAACTTTTTATTCCATTTTTAATGCATTCT
>NC_042998.1:173270764-173283264 GCF_006345805.1 Octopus sinensis
TCTGCGCCGTCTCCCAGTCGGATAAGGCTAACATCAGAATATAAGGCGCGGACGATGATTTTCATGTTGAAATGTTGTTAAGAACTGTCTAATGCAACTGTGTATGTTTCACAACAGGAAGCTAACTCATCCAGGTAAGTGAGCTATAGATTTCTCAGTGTGGTTGCTTGTTTACACATATGCATGATCTCTCTCACTCTCTCTTTCTCTTTCTCTCTCCTTCTCTCTCTCTCTCTCTCTCTCTCTCTCTATCTCACTCTGTCCTTGTGTGTGTATATATATATATATATATATACATATACATATGTGTGTGTATATAAATACATATATATGTATATATACATACATACATACACACATACATACACATATACATTCATACATATATATATATATAATATATATATATATATATATATATACAACACAGGTATATAGTGTAGCGAAAGCAAAAAGCAATTATAAGGAAATATATATATATATACGTGGTAGGTATATTGGCAGATACACAAGGCGGATATATGTATATATATAGTATATAAAATATATATGTCTATTATATATATATATATATATATTATATATATATATTGTGTATGTATACATATAGATATATATATTATATACACATACGTAAGAGATTCATGAGTGCGTCTGCGTAAACACACTTATAATGAGTGCGGGTATATATATAATATATATATATATATATATATACACATACATACATATGTATGTATATGGTTATAAGCATGTTTGTATATATATGTATGTATGATGAATGGAAGCTTGTATGCATGCATGAATAAACGAATGGATGGGTGGATGAATGGGTGAATGGATGGACGGATGCTTGATACAGTTATCGCTCAGTGTAAGGACTAAGTTGTTTGCGGACCCAAAAGAAATACTCAATGGCCTTGAGGATAGAGTTCGTAATATTTGTAAATGTATAATTTACATACATTTATAGTTCTATTACTATACAAACATACTTATATATATATATATGCTTATTTGTGTGCGTTTTCATGTCTCTGTGTGTTTCACATTTTGTTTAACGCTGTGTGTGCCAGTTTGAATGCGCGCACACATAACAATCCACCTATATAAATATAAATACGTTTATGACAAGCATTCAAACACAGACACACTCACACACAAGCGCAAAAGCAGTATATATATATACTATATATATATATATATATATATATATATATATATATATTATATATATATATATATATATATATATATATATATATATATTATATATATATATATATATATTTTATATATATATATCTTCTTTTACTTGTTTCAGTCATTTGACAGCGGCTATGCTGAGCACCGCCTTTAGTCGAGCAAATCGACCCCAGGGCTGATTCTTTGTGAACCTAGTACTTTTTCTATCGGTCCTTTTGCTGAGCCGCTAAGTTATGGGGACGTAAACGCACCAGTATCTGTTGTCAAGCGATGCTGCAGGGAGAAACACAGACGCACAAACACACACAGACACACACACACATACATATACATATACATACATATATATATATATGACAGGCTTCTTTCAGTTTCTCCCTACCAAATCCACTCAGAAGGCTTTGTTCGGCCCGAGGCTATAGTAGAAGATACTTGCCCAAGGTCCACGCAGTGGGACTCAACCCGGAACCATGTGGTTGGTAAGCATGCTACTTGCCACGCAGCCATTCCTGCACCTATATACGCACACACACATACACACACATACACACACACACGCACACACACACTCACACACACACACACACACACACTTACATACACACACTTACATACACATATTAACTATCTTTCGATCGATCAGTCCTTCCGTCCATCTATATGTATGATCTATCTTTATACGCTCATATGTATATACATATAATTATTCACACACACACCACACACATACAAAGATACATAACATAACATATATCGATGTATATAAGTATGTAAGCATGTATACATGTGTATACGTTTTAATTTGTTAATAATGAATTTTCTTTTCCATTCCGTTTACATTCTTGCTCGTATTTTGTAATGTGCGTGTGTGTTTTTATATATGTACGTACATACATACGTATGTATGTATGTATGCATGTATGTATGTATGTATGTATGTATGTATGGACTAATGCATGAAGGAAAAATGGTGATTGTGTATATAATGGGTGTTTTTGCGTTCATGCATATAAGTGTGTATTTATGTACTTATTGTCACCATCAACTTTTTACTGTTCCTTACGAACACGCACACCTTTCTCCTTCTCTCTCTCTCTATCTATTCATATATTTATCTATCTATCTACATAGCTATGTGTCTCTGTCAGTCCCTCTCTCTCTCTATCTATCTATCTCTATATATCTATCTATCTTTCTATCTATCTATCTATCTATGTGTCTACACCACCTGTCTTCGTCTTTTGGGTTTTTTTTTTGTGAATTCTCCCCCTATCTATTTATCTGTCTGTCTATCTATCTATCTATCTATCTATCTATCTATCTATCTATCTATCTATCTATCAATCTATCTATCTATCTATCTATCTATCTATCTATCTATCTGTCTATCTATCTATCTATCTATCTATCTATCTATCTATCTATCTATCTATCTATCTATCTTTCTAATCTACCTATCTATACCCCGTACTCTCTCTCTCTCATTCTCTCAGTTTCTCTCTCTTTCTCTCTATCTTTCTCTTTGTCTTTCTGTCATTCAGTTAATGTCATAAACATGCCTGTATATCTTGATGTATTCCTTTATCTCAGTTTCTACATTTGGCCTATGTAATATACTCGCATATAATTTTAATATCCAGTATTCTATACAAAAAACAACAACATTTATTTCATGTTAATCCATAATACTTATATATATATATATATACACACACATAAATATAACTGTCAATGCGTTTATTAAGCATGCGTTCTTTTGGTACCGTATTTTGCTTGTGAACACGTGTATGTGCCATAGATGAGTAGGTGTTGAGTGGGTGTATAAAAATTTTTGTTGCTGCCTGCGTGATGAGCTGTTTAGTGTCAGTGCGTGTTTGTTTGTGTGTTTCAATGTATCTTTGTTTGTGTCTATGTGTATGTATGTAATGTTGCTTTGTGCGTGTCTATATGTGTGTATTATTATATGTAGGTATGCGTATCAGTGGGTGTGTGCGTGTGTCAGTATGAGCGTTAATGTAAGTTTGTGTCACTTTAGTGGCGTAATGTGAGGTGTGAGAGATATACGCGGCGTGATGACCGCACAGGTGGTTACTTTATATACGAGCACCTGCCGTGGGCGAAGGTATGATACGCTCGAAGATGGGTTCAAAACCCACGCCAGGTTACTGTGTATTTTTGTATCGTTTTGCTTGTTTCAGTTATCCAACTGCGGCCATACTAGGGCACGTCTTGAAACGTCTAGTCGAACAAATCGACACCAATACTTATTGTTTTACATGTGGTACTTATCCTACCGATTCTCGTGCCAATCCCTGAGATACAGGAAGTAAACAAACCAACGCTGGTTGTCAGGCGGTGGTGCTGAGACAAACACACAGACACACATACATACATCATTCAAAGCTAAGAAACTGCGAGAAAATGCATTATGACTAGCGGTGTATAACAACAACGGATAGTCGGGTCGATACAAGGCCAAATATTTCGGGGGAAGGGATGGATCGATAACATCGACAGCAGCGCTCAACTGGTACTTATCGACCTCGAAGGGATAAAAGGCAAAGTAAACCTCGACAGAATTCGAACTCAGAACGTAAAGACGGACAAAATGTCACTAAGCATTTTTCCCGGCGTTGCTACACACACATACCCATCCCCATATACCCACATTTTATCTTTATATGTATGCATGTGTGTGTGTGTATATATATATATATATATATACATATATATATATGTATGTATGAAAATACACATATACTATTACTATATGATCGAACGCCACGCATTCTTTTCCAAGAAAGTTTTATCTATCTATCTATCTATCTATCTATCTATCTATCTATCTATATATATATATATATATATATATATATATATATATATATATATATATATGTGTGTGTGTGTGTGTGTGTACGACGAGCTTCAACACAGTTTCAGTAGATCAAATTCACTTAAAAGAAAAGACATTGGTTGATTCGGAAACTAAGATGCCACGCAGTGATACTGAACCCGAAACCACGAAGTAAATAAGTATATGAATATTGCATTTTGTCTGCGCCTACACTGAGATATATTTCTTATATTTCATATGTACAAATTTGGGTGCGCGTATCTCACTGTGAGTTGTGGGTGTACGCATGTGGGTGTATTTGCAAGTCCATGTGTTATGCATCTATGGGGTGATGCGCGCATGCGAGAATTGTGAATATGTGCACTTGCGTGAGTAGTGTGTGTTTGAATATTTCGTTTATATATGTTTGTGTACACTTCTGAGTGGGCGTAGAAATGGGCGTATGCACATGCAAATGTGTCTCTTTGTCAGTATTTGAATGAGCGTATGGGTATGGTCTATGTGTATGCGTACTTATTATGTATTGGGTGGGATATAAGTCGATATAAGCCCATTCTGTCGTTACCATAGGAATTTTATGCTCCAGTGAACTAGTTATTTACATACCACCTCTATGTCGAGCTAATTGCTTCTGTGTGTAACCTCGTGAGTGCCACTCTAGTCAGAAGCCCAATATTTACCCACCAGAACATCCCCAGGTGAAAATCCGACACGCATTTTCTGTCAGTTGATCACACTGAATATGCGCAAGCAGACTCGGGCGTGGCTGTATGGTTAAGAATGTCACCACGAGCAACGGCATGTGGGTGGATTAGAGTACTATGTAGAAGTCCTTCAAGTATATATTATGGGTGGTATTTGTGTCACTGTCTGTCTCTGTATCCATCAGCCACTTGACAACCGGTGTTGCCTTGTTTACGTCCCCGTTAGAAAACGAATTGGTAAAAGAGTCTGACTGAATAAGTAGCAAACTCAAAAGCCAAATAACAACACAAGTAATGGGGGCTAAAGCCCTTCAAGTTGATGTTCCAACATAATGGCAGTCAAATGACTAACCTAAGTAAAAGACTGATTTCACCTGTCAGAGCGTGGCAAATATGATGGACGCTGTCCACACTTCGGTTTATGACGTACAACAAGAAAATGGGATTATTTATACACGACATTCTGTAAAGTATATGTCGGTCATTCTTATTCATGAAATGCTAGTGTAATATCATCATCATCATCATCATCATCATCATCATCATCATATCATCATCATATCATCGTCATCGTCACTGCAAAAATTCTATAAAATCAGTAAAATCGAATTAACATTATTAGGACATCACTTCTCTTGCCCCAACCCATCTTACTCTATGCTTCACTATCCCAAAAGAAATCAAAAGAGAAACGTTAGCATAACCCTTGAACGGTTTCCGGACAAATTCATCCAGAAAATTCAAAGTAAACCACTAATACCTAGATATATTTCGATTCACAGCAAGTCTTTACTCGAGTGGAATATGGTGTCCAAAAATATAATCTAAAATTATTTGCTAGGTGGTGCTATTAAATTATTAACCTCGTTGTGTACAGTTTATTTAATTCTTTAAACCAAACCCACTTCATGCTAAGGCCTTGGCAAAGCTATAAGATGTCGCATCGACATTCAATCTGAGTCCACAGTTTCTCGTAACGGAGATATGTTTTAGCTGATAAACGTGTATGTTTATATATCTCCCCAAAATCCACAAACCTGACAACCCTGGCCGTCCCGTCATCTCCGCCTGCAACTGCCCCGCCGAACTCATCTCCAGATATTTTCACCGTGTCCTAGTGGCTTCCCTCTCCTCTCACATCCACGACACCAACCACACACTTCGTTTGTTCAAATCTTTCTCCTTCTCTCTTGGCCCCTCTAAACTTCTCTTCACCCTCGACATCCAGAGTCTTTACACGGTGATCCCTCACCACAAGGAGCTGCGTGCACTCCAACATTTCCTTGACCTTCGACCCTACACCCAATCTGACACATCCACACTCGTTCGTCTAGTCGAACTTGTCCTCTCACTCAATTGCTTCTCGTTCGCAGGCGATTCCTACCAGCAGTATTTGAGAGTAGCCATGGGAACGAGAATGGGCCTCAACTATACGAACCTGTTCGTTTCCTACGTTGAGGCCCAAATATTCTCAAGTTTCACTGGTCCCACTCCCGAACTATACAGCCGTTATATTGCCTACTGTATCGGTGCGACCTCAAGCGAACATCTAGACTCCTTCCTCTCTTTTGTCAAATCTTTCCATCCTACCCTCCGCTTCTCCTGCACTATCTCTGACACCTCTGTCTATTTTCTTGACATTTCGATCAGCATTCATCACTCCACTCTCACCACCTCCACCCACTACGAGCACACAGACTCACACTCATACCTCCACTACGTATCCTCCCACCGTAAACACACGAAGCTTTCCATCCCGTATTCCTAATTCCTCCGTCTACAGGCTCTGTATTGAAGACCATGACTTTGAGAGTCAGTCTCAACTCATGGCTCGCCACTTCATTCTACGTGGATATCCCCTCACCACTATCCACACCGCCCTTGCCAGAGCACGTTCCGTGGACCGTGCATTTGCTCCGCCGTTTTCCGCTTTCCGTTTTCCCTCACCTACCACTCCACCATACTACACAACACACCACCACGCACACATCAGTACTGACCACTTCCCAGACCCACATTTTCACACCTATACATACACTCATGCACACGTCAAGATCACCAGCCCTCTTCCACACGCACATACAAACTCTCTCATACATACGCACGCGCACCTGCGTTTTGGGATCACCACTACTTTATTATCTCCCCTTTTCCCTAGCTCTCCTGTATGATCCTTATGTCCGGCCTTCGCCATGATAGATCGCTAACCACTACACATTCTTTATTTTCCCTCTTTCTTTCTTTCTTTCTTTCTTTCTTTCTTTCTTTCTTTCTTCTTTCTTTCTGTGTTGCTTTCTGTGGTAGAGCGTTGGCACGAATCGTTAAAGACTTTTTCACTACATCTGTTTGTTGTCTACACCACTTGTCTTTGTCTTCTGTTTTTTTTTTCTGAATTCTCCCTTTGTCCTGTCTTTTACTGTTTATATTTTGTACTGTCGTTACTGTCCTGTTTTTGTTACCATTTTTACCCCTCCGCAAAAAATCTCAAATTTTATTTAATTTGATTTTCGCGGGAAGGATTGTTTCATTAAAGTCTTGTATCGCCTTAACCTTCGAAACGTGGAGTAGATGAAACAAAGGCGACTGAAGAAGGGGAATTTTCCTTGTTTTGTATGTCCTGTACTCTATTTTTTCGTTGTTTAAGAAAAATGTCCATTTCCTTGGTTTTGTGCTTATGTTTTCGTTTCTCATTGTGTTCGACGTTTTTTGGTGTCCTGTACCCATATATGCATGTATATATACATGTAGAGGTAGGTACGTACATATATGTATGTATATGCATGTTTTATTTATTTATTAATTTATTATATATATATATATATATATATAAATATATATATATATTATATATATAAATATATATATATGTGTGTGTGTGTGTGTGTATGTGTGTGTGTGTGTGTGTTTGTGTGTCTTTTGTGTGTGTGTATGTATGTTTGTATGTATGTATATTGACACACACATAAAATTATCAGCGACAGAAGCTAAAAATACTAAAAAGCAATCTTGGTCTCCAACTTAACATAGAGGTTGTGTTAGAACACAGAATGCTACAATATTTACCTTGAAATCCTCTCAGCATAAATTACGCAGGATTCTGTATTCTAACGTAGCTTCCACCTTAAGTAAGATCTAACAATTGGCTTTTTAAAATCCCACTGGCTATGTGCAACCTGAATAGTCACTAAGATTCGGTATATTGTCGACAGGAAATTTGACTGTTATCGCGCTGTTTGAAATCTGTCTCCGAGGAACACACAGCATGGTGAAATCACGTGATGTGTCAGTTCCTCCCGTCGTAGCAGTCGATTCTCATCTGTCAGCGATACAATTAACTGTGCTATTATGCTCCATGACTCCTTATGAGAGATCCTCTCGTGGCAAATAACGTAACATTTGTGTTCTAAGACAACCTCCAAGTTAAGGTGGAGATCAAGATTACATTTTGATATATGTATATATATATATTTAAAAATTAAGGGTAGAAATTGATATTAGTCAATTAAAACCAGTGGTCTAGCACATTAAAAAGAATCCGAAGATTAAAATATTTATATATACCAATTAAGGACTGAACACGAAAAGGTGGACAGTCAACATGCTAGATATAGACGTCAAATCGCCATTCTCCACAAGGATTATGTTCTCAAATAAAAATAAAAATAAAAATAAAATTCAGCTGAATTTTATTTTAATTTTTATTTTTATTTGAGAACATAATCCTGTGGAGAATGGCGATTTGACGTCTATATCTAGCATGTTGACTGTCCACCTTTTCGTGTTCAGTCCTTAATTGGTATGTATATATATATATATATATTTAAAATTAAGGGTAGAAATTGATATTAGTCAATTAAAACCAGTGGTCTAGCACATTAAAAAGAATCCGAAGATTAAAATATTTATATATACCAATTAAGGACTGAACACGAAAAGGTGGACAGTCAACATGCTAGATATAGACGTCAAATCGCCATTCTCCACAAGGATTATGTTCTCAAATAAAAATAAAAATAAAAATAAAATTCAGCTGAATTTTATTTTTATTTTTATTTTTATTTGAGAACATAATCCTTGTGGAGAATGGCGATTTGACGTCTATATCTAGCATGTTGACTGTCCACCTTTTCGTGTTCAGTCCTTAATTGGTATGTATATATATATATATATATATATTGTCATTTTTCGAGACGGTCATTTCTTTTGCCAAATAAACGCATACACTATATTTTCGTTCTTCAGAAGAAGGAGTGAGGGAAAGTTGTGGCGAAAGAGTACAGCAGGGATTGCCATCACCTCCTGCCGGATGCTCGTGGAGCTTCAGGTGCTTTCGCTCCATAAACACTCACAACTCCCGGTCTGGAAATCGAAACTGCGATCCTACGACAGCGAGTCCGCTGCCCTAACCACTGGGCCATTGCGCCACAACGTATATATATATATATATATATATGTGTGTGTGTGTGTGTGTGTGTGTGTGTGTGTGTGTGTGTGTGTGTGTGTGTGTGTGTGTGTGTGTGTGTGTGAACTTTTGTACAACTAGATTTGTGACTGCACTTGCATAAATGTGCATATGTGCTTTTGTGTACGGATATATTGTGTTCTCCATCTAACATATTGCAAGAGTAGCACAGATCTAGGAGTATTTCGAAGGAATACCTTTTAGCTACAGGGCTCCGATGTTTCATTCGAACTTAATATATCTATGACTACATAATGGAATGTGTCATTTCTTTTGTTTTAATCAAATGTAAAGCATTTTAAGGGAGAATTAGCTGTTATTTCCAACTGACAGAGTGATTTCGTAGTTGGCACGTTAAGAATATTTCTGTAAGCAACATATGAACTGACCCAAATATACCTGTGCGCATGTATATACAAATATATAAATACATTTATACATGCAAATGTATGTGTTTTGTTTACGTATACAAGTTTTTAAGCCTTTATACGTGTGTATATAAGAAAAGATGTATACATATGTATACATCAGCGTGCCAGTGAGAGAAGAGTTAGCAAGTATTAATATTAACGGCTCTAGTAGCTTCCATTGATACCTTGGAATTCTTAGAAATCATCTGTGATTCTGTTGCAGCTTACATTTTCTTCTAGAATTCTTCAATGTACTCCAGTGTATGTTGGCTATAGTCATTACCTATTACATTTACCATCAACCATTGTTAGAGAGAAACATGTTATATGTGTGCCATGAGCAGTGTTTTGAATTTCAATGCAATAAGCCAATTTTACACGATATAAATCTAAATTCCAATGTTTCTATGCTTTAGAGAATATTGTGGTATGGTGTATTGTAAAAGTACCGTAACATTTCCAAAACTCTGTCTGAGTTATTATTGTATATAATAATTAGAAGAGAAAGGAGGAACGTCAGAACTGTTAAAGTGATAAGCAAAGTGAAAGCAGAGTGGTATTGAAAGCAGAGTTCAAAATCCGTTGATGTCAAATATGCTTTAAATTCCAGAATCGATAAAATAACTTACCTGTAAAAATGTAGATGTTGTACAACCGACTATAATCATACCCAAGATTTAGGACGTTGTGCCTCTGTTAGGAATCGATATCTAACTTTGAAATGTTCATTTCTAACAAAGACATTATGCCAAACCGTTTGGGGTATAGTGTGATTAAATCAACGTCTCTATCAAAGCCCTATTTCAGAGATTCCAGAAGGAATGAAAGGTTGTATTGAGAACGAAGAGGACTCTCACTGTTTATGAGAAGATTTTATAGTTGAAGCTCCCTTGACACAAAATTGATCTCTCGAGCTGCAAGAACAGTCAAACGATAAAAACATTTAGCTCTTTTGCTGTAAAAACCACCTCGGTGATCGTCAATTTTACAATAAAAATTTTGTTTCATGAATTTGTTAAAGGGTGAAGAACAGTGCCTATGAATATGTATTAAGCCAGATAATGTTCAACTTCAATTTCAGCAGAATTATAGCGATACGAAAAAGATAAACACAGAAAGAATTCTAGAGAGGGGTTTTTTGGGGAAAAGTGGTTAGAATAGGAGTTTCGAACAGGTAGAAATAATGAAGTAAAGAGAGAAGGGGTGACATGTGCATCTGTCAAGTAGATTGGGTGTGAATGTTGTACGCACCTCTTTAATTCATAAACCTAGAACCATTACTGTATTGATAACACGGCCAGACAAAGTAAAGAGTATTCATGAGCATGTAGTTATAGTATAATGGTGTGGGTATGGGTTGAGATATATATTGGTGTGGATGGTATGAATGAATGTAGCGCAGTACAAGTGAGTCACACTTCTGTCTGGTTGAGAATCATAAGCTGATCAAATGGAGGGTATATTTGAATTAGTTGAACGTGTGTGGTTAGTAATAACATTGTAAAGATAGAAGAGTATGACAGACATAACCAAAGCTTATAGTATGTTTTACAGGAATCTTTTTTAATTTTTGCAAAAATATGCCGCCCTTATTATGTAGCATACTACAAATATCAAGCCTAGTCTGCTTATTTTCGTAGACAAATAATGGTTAATACAGAACATATCTCATAGGCAGTCAAAAGAGTTCCCTCTTATTTTTCTGCACAAGAGCGTAGAACGAATGTATTTTGCATTGTTCTTAATGTCATAGCTAGACTTTGTAATATTTATTGTTAGGGTAGTTGTTACTTAAATCAATCACAATACTGAACCTAGCTGAAATGACTAGACTAATTTGCATATTGTGCTTTGCTAGCTGACATGATTAAATAATTAATATTGTATGTACCAACGGTGTATATTGGAAAATTCAGGTAAGTCTAATGTTTATGTGTATGCTTGTATGAGTATGCATGGAAGTGTATGTGTAATATTATTATACTTTACATAAAATTTACATTCCTACATCTTTTAATTTCTTCCTGTTATACACAAATTTTATATTTTCTCATTGTTATCGTTATATAGTTTACATGATTTATACACAGCTCAGATTAAGTTATGTAGACGAGAAAAAAACAAACTACTACAACATTTTTTTTTCTCGGGTCCAGTAGATCGATAAATTTTTAGTTTTCTATTGTAGCGTGATTTTACGTAGATCATATTGATATGTCTTTGTGGGATACAGCATTAATGCTTAAGTACACTAGGTGCTCATAAAGGAAACGTTTCAAATATTGCTCTATCGATTAGTTTGTACGCAAAAAGGAATTATTTTTCTGTATGTAATCCGTTTCTATCCTGATATTTGCGGGAAAAGGAAGAGAAAATGTATACGAAGTAACCACTATGTGTAAGCAAATTCATAAATGCTAATACTCATTAACACAATTGAATGCATGAGAGAAAAAACAATGTATACTCTAGCTCCCTTTCGATCGGGAAGAGTGTGCGTGTACCGTGTGTACGTAGGTTTGTTATAAGGCAGAATCATAAAAATCCAGGTTAAATTGATGGTAATCAATTTTGGGGAGCCGGTTTCAGCCCACTCCTAAAATAATTGTCACACCCCGGAAACAAATGGATATTGCAACTTCTCAACAACTCCCCAACATCATCTCCTGCAATGTTTTTAATATTAGATATCAAATGTGAATAACTATATGTGTGTGTACAAGGAAAAGTTACCTATGACTGCGAAGTTCCGAAGAGCCAGTATTCAAAGATAGTCTGGTGAGTGCTGCTAAACTAAAACTTCGAAATTACTGTCAACATTTTCCTTTCAAAAATATACAATTATAAACCGTGCAGAAAAG